>NC_141534.1:41835000-42097500 GCF_021556685.1 Rattus norvegicus | reverse complement strand
GGGCACAAAGTGATGTTAAGTTTGTTTCATATAATGAAGAATTATTAAATCAAATGAATTAACATATTCATCACCTCAAATGCATAAAATGTTTCTGAGGATTTTGAAACTTACTTTTTGGGGAATTCTGAAATGTGTGGTGGTCAATTTTTTTTGTCTCCCCTGTGTCTATTATCAGCTCTGTGTTACTATAACAAAACACCGGAGGCCATACACCAGCAAAGAATAAAGGCTTACTTTGGCCCATATTTAGAATACAGGAGCAAAGGACATTTATGTTGACTTGAGTTTCTGTAGGTGGCATGTCTCTCTACCATCACAGAATCTTCACCTGCTGAGGGGAAGCAGCATGCAAATTTATTTCTTCCTGTTGTGATTTGAATGTGAAATATCCCTCCAGGGCTCCTGTGTTTAAACATTTGGTCTCCAGCTGTCTGAGAAGGTTGTAGAATTTGTAGGTTCTAAAGGTTATCAACCTTTCTAATGCTGACCCTTTTAATACAGTTCCTGATATGGTGGTAACCTCCAACCATAAAATTATTTTCATTGCTACTTCATAACTGTAATTTTGCTACTGTTGTGAATTGTAATGTAAACATCTCATATACAAGATATCTGATATGTGAACCATACCCCCAAGGAGTCTCATCCCTTGAGTTGAGTACTACTGCAGTCTTGCTGGAGGAAGTGGGTCATGAAAGGGGGGGTGCTTGAGGTTTTATGGCCCTGTCTGACTTCTCATGTGCTCTCTGTTTCCTTACTATACATGTAAAGTGAGCAGCTGCCTCACATGGCTGGGACAGTCACAGTAGACTACACCCTTAAACTATAAGGCTTAAAGCCCTCCCTCTCTCTGGCAAATTCTTGGTCATAGCAGTGAAAAAAGTCATTAATATACTCCCATAAAACCTTGCTCATGCCAGGTAGAAGGGAGGGACATCCAGGTGTCAATCTGTGTGGCCAGCTCTGTAATCCATGGCACAGATTTACGGAGCTCAACACAGTTCATGGCCAACTCCTCAGCTTGCCTGGAGCCTCTTCCAATCTTCACAATGCATATGATTAGATAGATGTGTGACTACAATTCCCATTGTTTCATCTCCTGTAGCCAGCCACCCTTGGTGAGAAGACAATTCAAGGGAACAGGGTATGGAAGGAAGAAAGAGACTGACCTATACCAGGGTCTTATACCCTAGGACAACTGAAGTGATTCCCCTCCTTCCTCCCCACGGATAATTGGAATGCAAATCCCTCCCCTCGACAGGTCAATATCCTTTTCATCTTTGAACCTGATGGACAACAGAGCAGAAAGGTCCATAACAAACAAGGCCCACTTTATGGCTTGCTCAGGGAAAGCCATGTAAATTTGGTTGAGTGAAATGGAGGCAAGTGACTCATACATTTATTCGCTAACTGCCCTTTGAGCAACTGTCAAGTGTGCTTGATACAGAACAGTAACCTTCACCTACCTACAGGGGGCTGCCCCCCACCCCTGCTGTCAGTTTACATTTAGGCAGTATGAGTGGCTCCGGAGAATCCTGATTTCTTATGCATGAACTGCTGACCCCAGCACTGGCGCTGGAGGGGGACAGGAAGGAAGGTGTCCTTCCATTGATCAGGGACCTCAGGGCAGCCTTTTCCAGCATGTCAGCAGACTCCACATCGCTTTCCTCCCCTCCCTCTTCCGCCCAACCATTAAGCTCTGTCCTTGGAAGCCTTTTGCAGTTGCCAGGAATCACAGACATTAGGAAACAATCCAAGAAAATGGTTGGTTACTTGGCATCCCACAGCCCAGTGGCCACACGTGGGCCCTGGTGTTGACTCTGGGTCATAGGTATGGAGACAGTCTGGTGCTAAGGAAGGAACCTGGGCCAGCAAGAGGACTTCAGTGACTCTACAACCGAGCAAAGGCTGACAGAGGGGCAGGAAAAGGTCCCACTGTGTTTCTAAGCGGTTCTCTTGCCTATATAGTTTAAAGCCATACTTCCCAGAGTTGAGTTGAGGATTATGGTCACCAGTGTAGCTAGTACAACAGGAACAGGGCTTGGGACAAGGTCATTTCCAAGGAATGGCAACAAAATCAGAAGTCCCAGCTGTCAACTTACCTGCCAACTAAGGGTGACAAAAAATAGCTTTTCTCTCTCTCTCTCTCTCTCTCTCTCTCTCTCTCTCTCTCTCTCTCTCTCCCTCCCTCCCTCCCTCCCTCCCTCCTTCCCTCCCTCCCTCCCTCCCTCCCTCCCTCCCTGCCTTCCTCCCTCTCTCCTTTCTTCTTTTAAAAACTTTATTGAGAATTTCACACAGTGCATTTTGATCATATGCAACGTTCAGATTCACCACCACCTTCCTATGGACCCAACATTTTTATGTCCTTTTAAGCACCCATCGAGACAAACTTGTGTCATCTATAGATTCTGGGACATACAGCCTTATATAGCAGAGGCTACACAATGAAAGCTGACTCTTCCTTTCCCAAGAGCTGTAAGATGCCAATAGTTCCTTGGGTAGGAGTGGAATATTGTAACCACCCTACCTCCATGCTGAAATTTTGTCTGGCTTGGGATTGCACAGGCCTTGAGCATGCTGCTATAACCTCTGTGAATTCATGTATGCAACTGTCTTGCTGTGTACTGAAAATACTCTTTGCTTATAGTCATCCACTGTCTCTGGCTCTTACAGTCCTTGATACTCTCCTCTTCTGCCATGACCTCTGAGTCCTGGAATGAGAGATATGATATAGATGTCTCATTTAGAGATGAGTGATCCATTAAGTTCTCTGTACCTTGACAAGTCATGAGACTGTATCAAACACCATTTACTACAAATAGAGGTCCTTCTGATGAGGAACGAAGGGTGCACTAATCTATGGGTATAATTATGAGTTATCATGAGTCAGTTTAATACTTTATTCACTTAGTAGAATAATGGTAGTAGGTTCTTCCCATAGGATCTTTAGACACAGGTTCTTAGCAACATGGGGTCCTGAGTTAAATAACATCTTTCTTTTTAATTTAAAAAAAAATCACCATTTCATGCTGCAAGAAATATTTTGAATGCCCCAATTGAAGAGTTCCCAGCCTGCTGTTCTTGCAGAGATGGGCTGTTGTGATTCATTAGCTCCCTGATGACAGATCTCTGTAAAGCCATGTCAAGCAATGAGGGACTCAGCTATGCAAGCAAACAGCCTTCATTCTCATTTGTTAAAGCCTTCTCAAAGGACAAGGTGCTGAAATCTTCCTGAGTTGGGTATTTTCCCCTCTCAGCTGCTTCTGGGCAGCCATTCCACCATACCTCACAGAGACAGAGGCTCTCGTTCTTGGTCAGTCACAGATGCACATAGGAACCCACAAAGAGCTTTGTGTGCATCTACTCGCTGTTGCTGATAGAGTGTGTGCAGTGAGCAGCTCTGTCCATAGTTCACATCCTTATGCTTATCCTGAGATTTGTGTAGGTGGCACCTGTCTGCACCTTCCACCTTATCTGTGAGCCTTGGACACCTGGGCAATAGAAGTCACCCCCCGTCCTGCCTACACACACACCTTTTAGTCGCATTCCTGAATGTCCTATGTCAAGTGAGTATGTTGACTTTGCTTCCTGGAGCTGACCAATGAGATCACCTATTGAGAAGTTTTCTGCACTAAGGAGAGCAGTCAGACAAGCTTAAGAAAATAAGTTAAAAGGATAGCATTTGAAAAGAAGATCAACTATAAAACATCTCCCAGAATGAGTTGGGCCCAGTACATTGATACAGTGTCTTAAGATTTCCTATCCAACATCGGCTTGAGTCCATCCACCTTTAAAATGAGGCTCTTCACCAAACATCAGAAAGCCACTGGGTACTCACTCACCCTGAGCAAGGGATTGAGAAAGCTACAGCCTTAAGTTGCTGAAAAATGTTTAATTGGTGGAATACCTGAAGTATGGAAGCCAGCCTCAGGGCTCTATGAACCAAACCAGGTTCTTTGACCATTTAGATGCTATAAAAATATACTGACCCTAGTGTCTAACAATACAAATTTGTTTCCTACTGTACCGAAGGTTTGGATTTCAGGTCCACCTAGCAGGGTTGGTGTTGAGAGACTTATCTTCAGGTTTGTAAATGATATCTTCTCCTGTGTTCTTTCATGGGAGAAAGATCAAAGAAGTTTGCCCATTCTTTCTTGTACGTGCAGCAAGTCCATTTTGGAGAGTTTCAAATCCATAACCTATTGACCTCCCAAAAGCCTATTACCTTATACCATACTATTGGGCATCGAGCTGCAACACATAAATTTGAGAACGTAAACATTCAGACACAGCAGAATTACTAGGTTAGGTGTAATTCCTACCTTTTGGAAACTATAACCTAAATGAATGGTCAGTGGTGTGACTAACTCCATGAAGAACCAAGGAAGACACCAATCAAAACACCACAGGAGAGAAGTTGATTTAAAAAAAAAAAAGCAATCTAAACCACAGAGGATGGAGTTAAGATCAAATGCACCTTGTGAGCAGGGCTCTTTCTCCTTGTGTAAAGAAATCTACAGAGTGAAGAGGGAGAAAAGAAATGTTTCAACTTACCATTTCCTCTCATGCTGATCAACCCAAGGGTTCTTGCCCATAAAAATTAAAAGAAAAAAAATTAAATTGGAAAAGAAACAGAGATAAAGGGATATTGCTCATGCCGTTTTTCAAATAAACATCAAGCAATAGAAATAGAAAGGAGACAGGATTTGAGTGACACTTTTTTAAAAATTAATTGGTTAATTTTTTTTTGGTTCTTTTTTTTTTTTTTCGGAGCTGGGGACCGAACCCAGGGCCTTGCGCTTCCTAGGTAAGCGCTCTACCACTGAGCTAAATCCCCAGCCCCTTAATTGGTTATTTTATTTATTTATATTTCAAATGTCCCCCTTCCCGATCTCCCCTCCACTGTCCCCCCAGCCAAGTGCCCCTCTTCACTTTCCAATCGTTTTGGTTTTCTTATCTTCATTATTAAGGCCTCCTTTTAGTAGGCATTTTATTTATTTATTTGCTTTGTGGTGTGTGGTATGGGGTATGTGTATTTCTGTGTATGTCTGTGTATCTGTGTATGTGTGTCTGCGTGTTTCTATGTGTGTCTGTGTGAGTGTGTGTACATGTGTATGTCTGTGTCTGTGTGCCTGTGTGTGTGCAACATGTGTATGTGAAAGTCCGACGATAATTTTCAGGATTCAGTTTTTACTTCTGTCATGAAAGTACCAGGAAACAAACTTAGGTCATCAGGTGTGGTGTTATGTTCCTTTATTCACCAAGCCATCTCACCTGCCCCTAAAATATCCATTTTATTACAACAGGTCCTCAGTCTCTGTGATGATTTGAATATACTTTGCCCAGGGAGTGGCACTATTTGGACGTGTTACTTTGTTGGAGGAAGTGTGTTAGTGTGAGTATGGACTTTAAAACCCTCATCCTAGCTGCCTGGAAGTCAGTTTTCTCCTAGTAGCCTTCAGATGAAGATGTAGAACTCTCAGTTCCTCCTGTACCATGCCTGCCTAGACACTGCCATGCTTCCACCTTGATGATAATGGACTGAACCTCAGAAACTGTAAGTCAGCCCCAATAAAATGTTGTCTTTATAAGACTTGCCTTGGTCATGGTGTCTGTTCACAGCAGTAAAACCCTAACCAAGACAATCTTCATTCTTACCATTCTTCCTGGAAGCCCTTAGTCTTATTTCTCACTCTCTGTTTATGCACAAGGGCACAGAGGATAAAGACAGTATTTATCTGTCTATCTGTGCCTGGCTTATTTCACTCAGCAGAGTTCTGTTGAGGCACATCCATTTTGCTTCAAATGACAGGACCTCATTCATTTTGTAAAGGGAGTAAATAGTCCATTGTGTGGATACACTGTTTTCTCTATTCACTGTTTTGTCTAGGGCCAGTTCGGTTGACTCTGCCTTGGCCTTAAGGAGCAGGACTGTAATAAACATGGGAATGTACGTATAGCTTTAAATTTTCAATGGAGAATTTCACCAGTTCTTTTTTAAAAGTTTTTTTCATTAATTTATTTATTTACTTTGCATCCTGATTATAGTCCCCTCCCTCCTCTTTTCCCAATCCCACCCTCACAAGGCCATTTCCCTACTGTCTCTTCCCCTTCTCTGAGGAGAAGGGGTAGCCCACCCCCCTGCCCCATGGGTACTATCCTGTCTTGGCACATGAAATTGCAGCAGAACTAAGCACATACTCTCCCACTAAGGCCCATCAAGGCAGTCTAGCTACGGAAAGGGATTCAAGAGAGCCTAAACTTCAAATGTTAGGGAACCCACATGAAGACCAAGCTGCATATGTGTTATATAAGTGTAGGTCCAGCCCATGCCTGCTCTTTGATTGGTGGTTCAGTCTCAGTTACCCCCATGGGCCCAGGTTAGTTGACTCTGCAAGTCTTGTGGTATCCTCGATCTCTCAGGCTCAATCAATCATTCCCCACCTTCCACAAGTCTGCCTATTATTTGCTCTGTATCTGTTTCCACCAGCTGCTGGATGAAGCCTCACAGAGGACAGTTATGCTAGGCTCCTGTCTGCAAGCCTAGCAGAGAATCATTAATAGTGTCTGGGCTTGGCTCTCTTCCATGGGATGGCTCTCAAGTTGCACCAGCCATTGGTTGGGCATTCCTTCAAGTTCTGATTGATCCATCTTTATTCCTGTGCATCTTGTAGGCAGGTTAAATTTTTTATTTTTATGTGTGAACTTGTGTACACACAATAAGTTTGTGTGTGCATGTATGTGTCTGCGAAAGACAGTCAACCTTAGGACTGTTCTCCAGGAGCAGCTTATGTTGGTATTTTAATTAATTAACTAATTAATTAATTAATATTTTTATATCCCCATTGCAGTTTCCTCTTCTTTCTCTCATCCCAGCCCTCCCACCCCACCCCCACAACACACACACACACACACACACACACACACACACACACACACACACTTCCAGCCACCTCTCCTCCGTTTTTCTTCAGAAAAGGTCAGGGATCCCATAGATGTCAACCGGACACAACATAACAACTTGCAATAAGACTAGGTATCTCCTCTCCTATTAAGGCTGGACAAGGTAACCCAATAGGAGGAAAGGATCCCAAAAGTATAGAGACAGGATCCCCTCTTGGCCTAGAGCAGTGGTTCTCAGCCTTCCTCAGACTGCTGCCCTTTTAGCATCCCTCATATTTGATGACCTCTCCAACCATACATTTTTTTTTGGTGTGGCTCCTTCCTAAATATAATTTTATAACTGCTGTGAGTTGTAATGTAAATAACTGATATGTAGAATATCTGATATGTGACCCCTGTGAAAATGTCATTCAACTCATAAGGGGCTGAGACCCACAGGTTGAGAACCACTGGCCTAGACCTTGCCTGGTGGGCTAGGTTGCCTGGCCAGCAACTACCAGGGATCCTCTATCTCTGTGCTTAGATTGCAATTCCACCAAATCTGCCTTTTTTTCAAATGTGGTTCTGGGGATCTAACTCAGGTGCCAGTGCTTGCATGCAAGCCCTTTACAAACCAAGCCACTCCTCAGGCCCTGCAAATATATTTTTTTTCCTGTCAGAAAACTTTTCGACTGACTTTTTTTGTTAATGTTTTTTAGCCGCTTGATTGGCTATCAGTGTGACAGTACCTCCCAGTTTGTGCTTTCTGTGTTTGCTCATGCATTTAATCCCCTGACTAATGAAAACCCTAATGTTTCCTCCAAAAGGACTCATTTCTTGCACTGGGAGGAACTGACGTTTGGTTCTTGTGCACAATTATACTAGATTTAGATCATAATCAAGGGGTGCTATATGCCAGACCTTTTAAAAAAAGAAAGAAAGAAAAAAGGAAGGAAGAAAAGAAAGAAAAGTTAAATCTAGCCCCAAGGTACTTTCTGTAGGAGGCCTGGAGAGTGGTCTTTAAAAGTTCATCATTTTACTTGCATAGTGGCAATGGTACTCTACAGTTCTGTGAGTAGAGCTGGCTGTGTGAGGCCAACCTGTTTCATATTTCACCAAGGATGAAGTCACTGTAGCCCACAATAAATTCCCAGAAGAAATTAATGAGCTAAAATTGTGCATTTGTGGATATTTGTGTGTGTGTGTGTGTGTGTGTGTGTGTGTTTTTAGTCTTCCTGGAGCACCTGGTAATGGCTCTGTGGCAGGCCACACAGAACATAGAAAGATCATTGTTTATAAGCACTCACCAGGATGTTTCTAGAATATGCTTCTGTAGGTGAACAAAGGTGGATATTATCGGGTCTCTCTTCACCAAAAAATAATAAAACTGATTTATTAGGTGTATTTGGAAAAGAGCCTAGAAAACTCTATTGCAGAGTGAGGACCTGCTTTGAAATGTTTCTCTGTCCTGTGAGACTCACTCACGGACTATCTTCTTTCCTCCTGTGTTGTGTGTGAAGTCATTTGTTTTCAAACAAAGTTGAAAAAATAAAACTCTTATAAAATAATTACACTTCATATCAAGTGACTTGGTAATGTTCAGGTTCTCTAGTATCCAAAAGGTTTGATCTATTATAAATCTATCAATAGTAACTATTTTGTGTGTGTGTGTGTGTGTGTGTGTGTGTGTGAGACACACACATGCATGTGGAAGTCAGATGCTGACACTGAATGTCCTCCTCAATGGATTCTCTACCATATTTTTCTAAGCCAGGGTCTCTCAATAAACCTGGTTCTCACGAGTAACTCTTTCTCATGCTATTTTCTGATCTATTAAATTAATTTAAATAAATACTGATTTCTATGATGATAGGATAAACATACTTTCAAATGATGCTTTTGAAATTGTGTTCAACTGAAATCCGTCTTGGATCATAACAGGTGCATACCTGGATGAAGGTCATCATGAAACAATAGGGCCCTAACCTTGGCAAGCCCTAGGTGTGGCCTCACTGTAACTGAGACATAAAGCCAAGAGGGCTTGAGTGTCTTCATCAAAATGATGAGCTGAAAGTGGATTATGCTTACTTTACAAAGCAGACACTTGGCCCTCTGTATCCATTGGGGTCTCCTCTACAGACTCAATCAGTACTAGGTCAAACCTATTTGAGAGGGTTGGGGAGATAGTTTGGTTGGTAAAGTGCTTGCCTTACAAGTAGGAAGGCTTGAATTCAATCCTCAGAAAGTATATTTTTAACTAGAAGCTGGATATGGTAGTGCCCATTTATAGTTCCAGCACTGGGGAAGTAAAGACACACGGTTCTCTGAGACTGGCTAGCCTATGTGGGAAGGTCCAAGCCAGTGAGAAACCCTGACTCATACTAAAAAGGTTGGAAAGTGGCTGAGAAACAGCACACTGAGATTATCCTCAGCCCACCACATAACACACACACAGTTGGGAAAATGTGTCTGTATTGAGTATATACTTACTTTTTGCCTTTACTTGCTCCACAAAACAGCATAAGTACTTACATGGTGTTTACATTGTGTCTGTTATTAGAAATAATCTAGAGATGGTTTGAAGAAAAACAAGGGAAAAATTACAGGTTCTGTGGAAATACTATGCTATTTTGTATGGAGGACATGAGTGTCTAAGATTGGGTATCTCAGAGTGTCCTGGAACCAATCCTTTGTGGACATGAAGGGACCACTGAACTTGGGTAGACTGTGAGCCAGCCTTGGTCTAACTTCATACTTCTCATCTGTTTAGACTTCGTAGGTTTTTATCTAGTTCTAATTTGAAGAAGCAGAAGCAGAGAGATTTGTTGCCAAAGGTCACACACAACCAATCCAAGATCCCAGAACCAAGGCCAACCTACTAGGCTCCCAATTCTCCCCCAGCCAGTGTGCTCCAAGGGTTCTATCTATTCCAGATGTCTCTGTGACCTTTCACCCCTGGCTCAGTCTCCAAACAGCCAACTGTCCTAGGTTTATTTATGTTGCCTGACAAAAACCAGCTCCTGAGACAAAGCCAGCATTTTTAGCTCACCATCCTTGGTTACAGATCATCATTGCAGGGAACTCACAGTGGCATGAGCCCAAGGCAGCTAGTTACTCTGCACCCATGGTCTAAAGAAAAGAGAAGTAAAGACATGTGTAAAAACACTTCCACTTGCCTGCGGATCCCGGCCCGCAGCAGCTCTCTGCTCCCAAACCCCGTGGGAGAGAGACCTCACCGCCTGATCAGGTGGGCACTCCTGAGGCTGCAGAGCAGAGGAGACCACCAACACTGCCCACCCCTGCCCACATCCATGGCCCAAGAGGCAACTGTATAAGGCCTCTGGGTTCCCATAGGGGAGGGCCCAGGAGCGGCAGGATCCCTGCGCCTGAGACACCGCCGGAACCTGAAGGAAACAGACCGGATAAACAGTTCTCTGCACCCAAATCCCGTGGGAGGGAGAGCTAAACCTTCAGAGAGGCAGACACGCTTGGGAAACCAGAAGAGACTGCACTCTGTGCACATCCAGACGCCAGAGGAAAACATCAAACGTCATCTGGAACCCTGGTGCACAGAGGCTCCCGGAAAGAGCGGCGCAGATCTTCCCAGTTGCTGCCGCCGCGGAGAGGACTTAGGCAGTACCCCATGAGCAAACTTGAGCCTTGGAACCACAGGTAGGACCAACTTTTCCCCTGCAAGAAACCTGCCTGGTGAACTCAAGACACAGGCCCACAGGAACAGCTGAAGACCTGTAGAGAGGAAAAACTACACGCCCGAAAGCAGAACACTCTGTCCCCATAACTGGCTGAAAGAAAACAGAAAAACAGGTTTACAGCACTCCTGACACACAGGCTTATAGGACAGTCTAGCCACGGTCAGAAATAGCAGAACAAAGTAACACTTGAGATAATCTGATGGCAAGAGGCAAGCGCAGGAACCCAAGCAACAGAAACCAAGACTACATGGCATCATCGGAGCCCAATTCTCCCACCAAAGCAAACACGGAATATCCAAACACACCAGAAAAGCAAGATCTAGTTTCAAAATCATATTTGATCATGATGCTGGAGGACTTCAGGAAAGACCTGAACACACTTAGGGAAGCACAGGAAAACATTAATAAACAAGTAAAAGCCTACAGAGAGGAATCGCAAAAATCCCTGAAAGAATTCCAGGAAAACACAATCAAACAGTTGAAGGAATTAAAAATGGAAATAGAAGCAATCAAGAAAGAACACATGGAAACAACCCTGGACATAGAAAATCAAAAGAAAAGACAAGGAGCTATAGATACAAGCTTCACCAACAGAATACAAGAGATGGAAGAGAGAATCTCGGGAGCAGAAGATTCCATAGAAATCATTGACTCAACTGTCAAAGATAATGTAAAGCGGAAAAAGCTACTGGTCCAAAACATACAGGAAATCCAGGACTCAATGAGAAGATCAAACCTAAGGATAATAGGTATAGAAGAAAGTGAAGACTCCCAGCTCAAAGGACCAGTAAATATCTTCAACAAAATCATAGAAGAAAACTTCCCTAACCTAAAAAAAGAGATACCCATAGGCATACAAGAAGCCTACAGAACTCCAAATAGATTGGACCAGAAAAGAAACACCTCCCGTCACATAATAGTCAAAACACCAAACGCACAAAATAAAGAAAGAATATTAAAAGCAGTAAGGGAAAAAGGTCAAGTAACATATAAAGGCAGACCTATCAGAATCACACCAGACTTTTCGCCAGAAACTATGAAGGCCAGAAGATCCTGGACAGATGTCATACAGACCCTAAGAGAACACAAATGCCAGCCCAGGTTACTGTATCCTGAAAAACTCTCAATTAACATACATGGAGAAACCAAGATATTCCATGACAAAACCAAATTTACACAATATCTTTCTACAAATCCAGCACTACAAAGGATAATAAAGGGTAAAGCCCAACATAAGGAGGCAAGCTATACCCTAGAAGAAGCAAGAAACTAATCGTCTTGGCAACAAAACAAAGAGAATGAAAGCACACAAACATAACCTCACATCCAAATGTGAATATAACAGGAAGCAATAATCACTATTCCTTAATATCTCTCAACATCAATGGCCTCAACTCCCCAATAAAAAGACATAGATTAACAAACTGGATACGCAACGAGGACCCTGCATTCTGCTGCCTACAGGAAACACACCTCAGAGACAAAGACAGACACTACCTCAGAGTGAAAGGCTGGAAAACAACTTTCCAAGCAAATGGTCAGAAGAAGCAAGCTGGAGTAGCCATTCTAATATCAAATAAAATCAATTTCCAACTAAAAGTCATCAAAAAAGATAAGGAAGGACACTTCATATTCATCAAAGGAAAAATCCACCAAGATGAACTCTCAATCCTAAATATCTATGCCCCAAATACAAGGGCACCTACATACGTAAAAGAAACCTTACTAAAGCTCAAAACACACATTGCACCTCACACAATAATAGTGGGAGATTTCAACACCCCACTCTCTTCTGGTTTCCCAGGCCTGTCTGCCTCTCTGAAGGTTTAGCTCTCCCTCCCACGGGATTTGGGTGCAGAGAACTGTTTATCCGGTCTGTTTCCTTCAGGGTCCGGCGGTGTCTGTGGCAGGGGTCCTGCCGCTCCTGGGCCAACACCCCACTCTCATCAATGGACAGATCATGGAAACAGAAATTAAACAGTGATGTCGACAGACTAAGAGAAGTCATGAGCCAAATGGACTTAACGGATATTTATAGAACATTCTATCCTAAAGCAAAAGGATATACCTTCTTCTCAGCTCCTCATGGTACTTTCTCCAAAATTGACCATATAATTGGTCAAAAAACGGGCCTCAACAGGTACAGAAAGATAGAAATAATCCCATGCGTGCTATCGGACCACCACGGCCTAAAACTGGTCTTCAATAACAATAAGGGAAGAATGCCCACATATACGTGGAAATTGAACAATGCTCTACTCAATGATAACCTGGTCAAGGAAGAAATAAAGAAAGAAATTAAAAACTTTTTAGAATTTAATGAAAATGAAGACACAACATACTCAAACTTATGGGACACAATGAAAGCTGTGCTAAGAGGAAAACTCATAGCGCTGAGTGCCTGCAGAAAGAAACAGGAAAGAGCATATGTCAGCAGCTTGACAGCACACCTAAAAGCTCTAGAACAAAAAGAAGCAAATACACCCAGGAGGAGTAGAAGGCAGGAAATAATCAAACTCAGAGCTGAAATCAACCAAGTAGAAACAAAAAGGACCATAGAAAGAATCAACAGGACCAAAAGTTGGTTCTTTGAGAAAATCAACAAGATAGATAAACCCTTAGCCAGACTAACGAGAGGACACAGAGAGTGCGTCCAAATTAACAAAATCAGAAATGAAAAGGGAGACATAACTACAGATTCAGAGGAAATTCAAAAAATCATCAGATCTTACTATAAAAACCTATATTCAACAAAACTTGAAAATCTTCAGGAAATGGACAATTTCCTAGACAGATACCAGGTATCAAAGTTAAATCAGGAACAGATAAACCATTTAAACAACCCCATAACTCCTAAGGAAATAGAAGCAGTCATTAAAGGTCTCCCAACCAAAAAGAGCCCAGGTCCAGATGGGTTTAGTGCAGAATTCTATCAAACCTTCATAGAAGACCTCGTACCAATATTATCCAAACTATTCCACAAAATTGAAACAGATGGAGCCCTACCGAATTCCTTCTACGAATCTACAATTACTCTTATACCTAAACCACACAAAGACACAACAAAGAAAGAGAACTTCAGACCAATTTCCCTTATGAATATCGACGCAAAAATACTCAATAAAATTCTGGCAAACCGAATTCAAGAGCACATCAAAACAATCATCCACCATGATCAAGTAGGCTTCATCCCAGGCATGCAGGGATGGTTTAATATACGGAAAACCATCAACGTGATCCATTATATAAACAAACTGAAAGAACAGAACCACATGATCATTTCATTAGATGCTGAGAAAGCATTTGACAAAATTCAACACCCCTTCATGATAAAAGTCCTGGAAAGAATAGGAATTCAAGGCCCATACCTAAACATAGTAAAAGCCATATACAGCAAACCAGTTGCTAACATTAAACTAAATAGAGAGAAACTTGAAGCAATCCCACTAAAATCAGGGACTAGACAAGGCTGCCCACTCTCTCCCTACTTATTCAATATAGTTCTTGAAGTTCTAGCCAGAGCAATCAGACAACAAAAGGAGATCAAAGGGATACAGATCGGAAAAGAAGAGGTCAAAATATCACTATTTGCAGATGATATGATAGTATATTTAAGTGATCCCAAAAGTTCCACCAGAGAACTACTAAAGCTGATAAACAACTTCAGCAAAGTGGCTGGGTATAAAATTAACTCAAATAAATCAGTTGCCTTCCTCTATACAAAAGAGAAACAAGCCGAGATAGAAATTAGGGAAACAACACCCTTCATAATAGACCCAAATAATATAAAGTACCTCGGTGTGACTTTAACCAAGCAAGTAAAAGATCTGTACAATAAGAACTTCAAGACACTGAAGAAAGAAATTGAAGAAGACCTCAGAAGATGGAAAGATGTCCCATGCTCATGGATTGGCAGGATTAATATAATAAAAATGGCCATTTTACCAAAAGCAATCTACAGATTCAATGCAATCCCCATCAAAATACCAATCCAATTCTTCAAAGAGTTAGACAGAACAATTTGCAAATTCATCTGGAATAACAAAAAACCCAGGATAGCTAAAGCTATCCTCAACAATAAAAGGACTTCATGGGGAATCACTATCCCTGAACTCAAGCAGTATTACAGAGCAATAGTGATAAAAACTGCATGGTATTGGTACAGAGACAGACAGATAGACCAATGGAATAGAATTGAAGACCCAGAAATGAACCCACACACCTATGGTCACTTGATTTTTGACAAAGGAGCCAAAACCATCCAATGGAAAAAAGATAGCATTTTCAGCAAATGGTGCTGGTTCAACTGGAGGGCAACATGTAGAAGAATGCAGATCGATCCATGCTTATCACCCTGTACACAGCTTAAGTCCAAGTGGATCAAGGACCTCCACATCAAACCAGACACACTCAAACTAATAGAAGAAAAACTAGGGAAGCATCTGGAACACATGGGCACTGGAAAAAATTTCCTGAACAAAACACCAATGGCTTATGCTCTAAGATCAAGAATTGACAAATGGGATCTCATAAAACTGCAAAGCTTCTGTAAGGCAAAGGACACTGTGGTTAGGACAAAACGGCAACCAACAGATTGGGAAAAGATCTTTACCAACCCTACAACAGATAGAGGCCTTATATCCAAAATATACAAAGAACTCAAGAAGTTAGACCGCAGGGAAACAAATAACCCTATTAAAAAATGGGGTTCAGAGCTAAACAAAGAATTCACAGCTGAGGAATGCCGAATGGCTGAGAAACACCTAAAGAAATGTTCAACATCTTTAGTCATAAGGGAAATGCAAATCAAAACAACCCTGAGATTTCACCTCACACCAGTGCGATTGGCTAAGATCAAAAACTCAGGTGACAGCAGATGCTGGCGAGGTTGTGGAGAAAGAGGAACACTCCTCCATTGTTGGTGGGATTGCAGACTGGTAAAACCATTCTGGAAATCAGTCTGGAGGTTCCTCAGAAAATTGGACATTGAACTGCCTGAGGATCCAGCTATACCTCTCTTGGGCATATACCCAAAAGATGCCTCAACATATAAAAGAGACACATGCTCCACTATGTTCATCGCAGCCTTATTTATAATAGCCAGAAAATGGAAAGAACCCAGATGCCCTTCAACAGAGGAATGGATACAGAAAATGTGGTACATCTACACAATGGAATACTACTCAGCTATCAAAAACAACGAGTTTATGAAATTCGTAGGCAAATGGTTGGAACTGGAAAATATCATCCTGAGTGAACTAACCCAATCACAGAAAGACATACATGGTATGCACTCATTGATAAGTGGCTATTAGCCCAAATGCTTGAATTACCCTAGATCCCTAGAACAAACGAAACTCAAGACGGATGATCAAAATGTGAATGCTTCACTCCTTCTTTAAATGAGGAAAAAGAATACCCTTGGCAGGGAAGGGAGAGGCAAAGATTAAAACAGAGACTGAAGGAACACCCATTCAGAGCCTGTCCCACATTTGGCCCATACATATACAGCCACCCAATTGGACTAGATGGATGAAGCAAAGAAGTGCAGACCGACAGGAGCCGGATGTAGATCGCTCCTGAGAGACACAGCCAGAATACAGCAAATACAGAGGCGAATGCCAGCAGCAAACCACTGAACTGAGAATAGGTCCCCTATTGAAGGAATCAGAGAAAGAACTGGAAGAGCTTGAAGGGGCTCGAGACCCCAAAAGTACAACAATGCCAAGCAACCAGAGCTTCCAGGGACTAAGCCACTACCTAAAGACTATACATGGACTGACCCTGGACTCTGACCCCATAGGTAGCAATGAATATCCTAGTAAGAGCACCAGTGGAAGGGGAAGCCCTGGGTCCTGCTAAGACTGAACCCCCAGTGAACTAGTCTATGGGGGGAGGGCGGCAATGGTGGGAGGGTTGGGAGGGGAACACCCATAAGGAAGGGGAGGGGGGAGGGGGATGTTTGCCCGGAAACCGGGAAAGGGAATAACACTCGAAATGTATATAAGAAATACTCAAGTTAATAAAAAAAAAAAAAAAAAAAAAAAAAGATAAGGAAGGACACTTCATATTCATCAAAGGAAAAATCCACCAAGATGAACTCTCAATCCTCATCTTCGATTGGTTTATATACAAGTGTGCAATTTCTAGGCTTGAAAGTAAAATGATGCTATCTGGTGCTGGATAGAGGAGCCTTATTTTTTATTATGGCAGCTTGCTATTTTTGTAACATGGTGATTTGGTTGAACACAATAAAGTACAGTAGTAACTGATCTCCCCCTCTTCCTGGATGAGTGAGGAGATGATTAAATGTTGATGTCAGCATCCATGAGCATATTCAGATGAGCTTCTGCTTCTGTTGAAAAGGATGCTGTGTTTGATTGTGGTCTGAAGCTTTGAAGCACTACTTGGCATCTCCTTCCTTGGAGGTCTCACTGTTTAAACATAACAGATTTGATAGCTTGTTGGTAAGGTGAGGTCCAGCTTGTCTCCACTAGGTCATCTTCATGTGAATCCGGTGGTTATACGGTTTTGTTCTAGGGATATTTCATTTTTTTAATAACGGTTTTAGCTGACATTCATGGAGAGAATGAATCCTTAGAAGTGAGCCACTAGTGAAAGGAAATCCTGTCTAGAGTATGTTTCTTTACAAAGCTGTGTCACACCATCCTTTGGGCCCTCTGCTGGAAAAGTAGAATCAAGTCTCAAATAATGCCTTTTAAATTGTATCCTCTAGTATTATAGATGTAGGACAGTACTGTATCATACCTCTGTGGATGTAAAATAGCTTGTACCTGCTTTATGATACGTAGTAGTGACCGTGCTTTATCAGAGCTGTTTTTAATGATGTTGCTCAGAATGTTTTCTTTCCAGATGATGATTGAGAAGCTAATTTAAAAAAAAATGGTGCCAGGTACCACAAGAGTAACAGAACTGTGCTGTTTTCTCGGGTTTTGTTTTTTTACTTTTTTTTTTTTAATGGAGTGTGCTGGATGTCTCTACAGTTTTGTTCAGATGACTGCAGAACCTGGAAAAGCTGTTGCTGCTGTTGATGCATAACACACTGCTATTATTGGTCTTTTTATATAAATATAAATATATATATACAGATATATAATTTGAATTTTTTGAAACTTTACCTGTGCTGTCAACTTTCGAAAAAAGTATCCCCGCTTACTGTGTTGAGTTGGCACTGTACAGAAATTAACAGCCATATTGGTCTAGAAATGTTGAACTTAAGTTTTTTCCATTTGTACAGGGGTAACACACTGTATTAAATAGGTAAGGTCTTAAAAAAAAAAAAGAAAAGACATTTCGAATTCGAAAAAAAAAACAATGACTTTATGAAATTCATAGGCAAATGGATGGAACTGGAAAATATCATCCTGTGTGAGGTAACCCAATCACAGAAAAACACACATGGTATGCACTCATTGATAAGTGGCTATTAGCCCAAATGCTCCAATTACCTAGATGCACAGAACACATGAAACTCAAGAAGGATGACCAAAATGTGAATGCTTCACTCCTTCTTTAAAAGGGGAACAAGAATACCCTTGGCAGAGAATATGGAGGCAAAGTTTATAACAGTGGCAGAAGGAACACCCATTCAGAGCCTGCCCCACATGTGGCCCATACATATACAGCCACCCAATTAGATAAGATGGATGAAGCAAAGAAGTGCAGGCCGACAGGAGCCGGATGTAGATCTCTCCTGAGAGACACAGCCAGAGTACAGCAAATACATAGGCGAATGCCAGCAGCAAACCACTGAACTGAGAATGGGACCCCCGTTGAAGGAATCAGAGAAAGGACTGGAAGAGCTTGAAGGGGCTCGAGACCCCATATGAACAACAATGCCAAAGAACCAGAGCTTCCAGGGACTAAGCCACTACCCAAAGACTATACATGGACTGACCCTGGGCTCCAACCTCATAGGTAGCAATGAATATCCTAGGAAGAGCACCAGTGGAAGGGGAAGCCCTTGGTCCTGCCAACACTGAACCCCCAGTGAACTAGATTGTTGGGGGGAGGATGGTAATGGGGGGAGGATGGGGAGGGGAAGCCCAGATAGAAGGGGAGGGGAAGGGGCTAGGGGGATGTTGGCCGGGAAACCAGGAAGGGGAATAAAAAAAAAAAAAACACTTCCACTTATCTAACTCCACATGCCTATAAACTCTGCTTGGCTAGCTTTCTCTATTCTTAAACAGTGTAGAGCCACAAACTCAGAAATGGCATATCTACTTTTAGGCTGGGTCTTCTCACAATCAAGGCAATCACCTCTAGAAATGTCCAACCTAACATAGGAAATCCTTCATTCAGACATTTTTTACCAGAGGATGCTGGGTCGTGTTAAGGTTACAGTTAAAGCTAAGCATTACTCACTTGCTGTCTGTGGTATAAGACACCTCCCATACCTAGCCTCCTGACTCCTACTGTCTTAGTTAGGGTTTTATTGCTGTGAAGAGACACCATGATCATGGCAACTCTGATTGGAAAATATCTAACTGGGGCTGACTGAGGATTAGTTCAGAGGATTAGTCCGTTGTCAGCATGGAAGGAAGCATGGTGGCACACAGGTAGACATGGTGCTGGAGAGGGAGCTGAGAGTTTTACATCTGGTTTGGAAGGCAACATGAAGAGAGAGTGAGCCACTAGGCCTGGCTCGAGCATCTCAAACCTCAAAGTCTGCCCCCAGTGTCACACTTCCTCCAGCAAGACCACACCTCTATGAGTCTGTGGGGGCCATTTTCATCATTCTGACCACCTAACTCACTTTTGAAAAGCTGGTGTGTTGCTAGAGGTACATGATGGTCAAGAAAATGAATATTCACAGGGAGAATAATCTCCAAAATTTCAAGTGCTCAGTGACATTTGGCCTGCTGGAAGCTGTTTTTTTTCCCAAGGATCGAGTCACTAGGAGAGACTGGGTCTTGAGGAAGAAAGAAAAAGGTAACTGGTGAAGTTAACCAGAAGATTTTTAAAATGGAGCTCATGTACTAGTAGTGGGGGTATGTGCTAGGGGTGGGGGACATGTAGGGAAGGAATGAGAAGAGGTCTCAAAAGAATTTTGAAAGGGGTTAAATTTTGCAGGAAATTCGTTGATGTTTCATTTTAATAATGAAATGAATATATATATTTATATATATTTATATATATATATATGTACAGATATATATATATATTTATATATGATAGTAAATTCACTAAGTATTTTAAATTCATCTGGTAAGTCTGCCTGTCTATTAGGAGTAGAAAGGCTTTAAAATTTCTCTGGGTATATTGGTTACTGTCTTGGTACCGCGTCAAAATACTTGCCAGATTCAACTTACGGGAAGAAAGCTTTATCTTGGCTTATGGTTCAGAGGGCTCTAGCCCATCATGGCAGAGAAGGTGACAAAAAGTAGTTCTGTTTATGACAGTGGGAGGACAGGATGCTACTCTTCACATAAAGAGTGACACAGAGGGCACAGGTGGGATCCAGAAGCAAGCATACATACCTTAGAGGCCACTAACTAGATGCCACATCCGTAAGGTTCTGTGGCTTCCCTGAATAGTGCCACCAGCTGGTGACCAAGTGCACAAACACAGGAGCCTGTGGGGGATGTTTCTCACCCAAACTATAACAGTGGGTTATGACACCATTTTGTAAATAAGCACAAGTCAATGCATACGTGTGTAAAACAATCAAAAGGACAAAGTTTGATGTGGTTATAAAATAGATGAACAAATAAAGCCAGTGGTTGTTATTTTGAAGAATAGGATTGTTGAAAATTATACTTTTGTGCTTATGTATTTTATCAGGATTGTTATTGTTTTGCAGTAAGTGTGTATCATGTTTGTGCAAATACAAAATGACTGTGTCTCTTTTTCCCAGAGAAGACAAATACCTTTCTTGCAAAGAGGTGTGTATAGTCATTTGAAGAGCCAGGTTGGGTGTGTGGAAATTGCTTTTCTCTCCCCTGTTTGCTTTGCTTAGATGTTACTTAGACGTTTCTTGTTATCCTCCTGAGTTATGTGAGAAACAGATATACAGAACATACCACTGTACTAGAGAAAGAATTGCTGGGAGTGCTGCCTTTGGATCTCTGTTCTCCGTGTTAGATTTCCTAGGAGACATCTTTCCTGAATCTCTAAATCACGATGAACTAGTTATCCCTGAACATTTCAGGCATCTTTCCTAAAGATACAGTGATCTTGCCTATTACTTTGTGTAGGCACTGGAAAGCTTTAGGGATTGTGTGTGTGTGTGTGTGTGTGTGTGTGTGTGTGTGTGTGTTTGTGTGTGTGTGTGATGGGTTGTTTTGTTTTTGGTTGTTTTTATTTGTTTTTTTCCTGCTGAGCAGCATAATCAGCTTGTATAAGTCTGGGTATAGCAAACCTTACTGCACTTCCTTCTTCTCCTCTGTATCTTGTATTTTAAGGAACCCTGCAACTTGTGTCAAATAAACACATTTCACAGTCAAATGCTCATCCATTACTTGGTGTGCCACACCCTATCACCTGTTAGAAGGCCGATGGTGAGGACTGAGTGCAGCCCAATGCTTTAGTAGCTGTCATGAGAGCCTGCTATACTTCCTGTATTACAGCTTGGAGTGCAGAGGAACATGGCCATTAATAAAAAGCTTGGGTTTGTTAAAAGCAGGCAGAAAGAGAAAGGCAGCAGATGCGTCTTTATACTTGGACTTGAATCCATTTACATAGTATAATTTGGGTTTTAGGGGTGCACAGAGTCTTGCATCATTTGCTGATCATTCTAATCCTTCTGCTGACCTCCATTTATTTACTGTCCATCATTCATTACAAAACTTGCCTGGAAATAGCTTTGCTCTCTTCTCCACTGAAGACTTACTTAGTTTCAGCTGGCTGTTGCATATCACATGTGTTAAGAACTCGCTGCAATAACTTCTGTGTGAGTAAACGCGGCATGCCTTTCTGGAGTTTCTGGCTTCCAGCATCTTTCTCCTGGGTCTCCATAGCTTATCTCTTGGCAGATCCTACTTCATGTCCAGTCAGTGACAGTGAGGTTCCACCTACTCAGCTTTCCTTCAGCCTTTCATGCTGCTCCTGCAACAATTCCATGCCTGCCTATAACAGGCTTTCAATAACAGAGTCTCATGAGTGTCAACCTCCTGGCCAAAACCCTATTTCAGGCCCCACTTTTTATCCCACCTGTCCTTTAGGATGATTTAGAATCCAACAAAAGCACAGCTGCACAGAAGAGTGTCTCATATTCCCTTGGGTGAAAAAGGGCCCTCTTCTAGAGTTTCCAGCTTTCCTAACTATGACTTATAGGAATTGTTCATTTAAAGCTTTTCTGTGGAGTGAATTCTATGCCAGTCTAACTTGAGCAGAGTCTGCCCATGGTGTCCCCATCATATTAAGAAGATAAGTGAGCTCCACATGCAGAAAACTTATCGTAACAACCAACAACCTGTTTTCCCTCCAGAGATCCACCCAGTGGTGCAAAGATCAGCTCTGAGGGCATATCCGAATGAACACCGTTGACATGGGTTCTGTTGAAATTTAAATAGCCTGTTTTCATTTTTATTTAATTTTATTTTTTATTGAAAATAAAGCAATTTTTTACAGTATGCCCTGATAATGGTTTCTCTTCCCTCATCTCCTCCCAGATCCTCCAGGCCTTTTCTTTTCTTTTTTCTTTTTTCTTTTATTTTTTTTTTTAGATTTACTTTATTTATCATATATATAAGTACACTGTAGCTGTCTTCAGATACACCAGAAGAGGGCATCGGATCTCCTTACAGATGGTTGTGAGCCACCATGTGGTTGCTGGGAATTGAACTCATGACCTCTGGAAGAGCAGTCGGGTGCTCTTAACCGCTGAGCCATCTCTCCAGCCCTTTTTTTTTTTTTTTTTTTTTTTTAGGCCTTTTCAATTCCATGCCTTCTTTCTCTATCTCTCAAAAAAAGACAGATAAAAAGACATTCAAACAAGGATAAAAAATGAGTAAAACAACAACAACAATAAAAACTAAGAAAAAGCAGAACATCAGATATACTGCAAGCAAAAGTTTTTTAAAAAATTCTCCAAAAACTATCTCTGAGTTCTTTCGGTATGGGCTATATACTTCTGGGCATGGTGCCCAACCTTAAATGTGGTTTATATTTCCAGTCAGACTTCCTTAGAGAAACTAATTTTTCATGTGCAAGCAGTTGTTAATCGCTTTGTGCCTGGGGATGGGAGCTGACATATACCTACCATCTCAGGATTGGGTTTAGGCCTGGTTTGGATCTGTGCAGGCATATGCCTGTTGCCACAGCCTCTGAGAGTTTGCATCCACTTTGCTCAAGGTGTTTTGGGGGCCTCGTTTTGTTGGCATCCTCCATCCCATCTGACTCTTATACTCTTTCTCCCTCCTCTTCCTCAAAGTTTCTTGAGCCCTGAAGAGAGGGATTTTGCAAAGATATCCCATTTAGACTGAGTGGTCCAAGTCCCTCAGCTCTGTGCACCTGTCCAGATGTGAATCCCTGTAGTTCCCATCTACTGAAGGAGAAATCTTCCCTAGTGATGGCTGAGTATAACACTGATGTATGGTTATTGTAGAATATTATTAGGAGCCCTTTTGTTGTTCCTTTAGTAAAACAATAGTATTTGATTTTCCCATAGGTCTATGACCTGTCTGTTTTCAGATTCTTGGCCACCGAGCAGTGTCAGGCATGAGCTCCATCTCTTGGAGTGGGCCTTAAATCCAATCAGAGAGGGGTTGGTCACTACCACAATGTCTGGACCATTAATATGCCATTGTGTCATGCAGGCAGGTCACCTGCAAATCAAAGGGTTTGTTGCAGTGCTGATATTTACCTTCATACCCTGGAATGTGCAGAGTACCCCTAGTACCATGAGCGCCAGTCAGTAGGGGTGAAGGTTCTGGTTAATCGCCAGCTCAACTTCTCAGTGATCAATGAAATATGCTTTTTCTTTAGCAACAGGGGGCTTACCATCAGTTTGTGGGGAGCAACCAATAGCTTTGGGCATAGTCCAGGTTGTTTAGGGTTTTCCATGGGGGTGCTTTGACCAACAACTCAATCAGTGTAACCCAGTCTTGGTGGTTAGAGAAGTCTAGTTGGGGCTATATCTCCTTGTAATTTGGTAGTTCCTTTTAGATTTCTCTCATATATGTATATATTTAAGGAAGCTTCTACTGTAGTAGGTTTCCATACAGTCCTTCAAATGGCCATTTCTGTTAACTGTCCCTCCCTGTATTTCCTTCCTTACCCACGTCTTCCTCACTTCCCAATCCCCATTCCTCTCTAACTATATATTCTATTTCCCCTTCCTTGGGAGATACTCCCCCTGCCAGTTTTCCCCTCCATTCCTAAATTTTGTGGTTATTCAGATAGTAGTACACCTATAGAAGGTTTAAAAGCTAAAATCCACATTGTGGTGGTTTGGATATGCTTGGCCCAAAAGGAATGGTATGTTAGGAGGTGTGGCCTTGTTGGAAGGAGTATGTCACTGTAGGGGTGGGCTTTGGAGGTCTCCTTCTATGTCAGTCTTTACCCATTATGGAAGAGAGCTTCCTCCTAGCTGCTGGGGATGCCAGTTTCTCCCGGTTGCCTTCAGATGAAGATGCAGAACTCTCAGCTCCTTCTCCTGCACCATGCCTGCCTGGATGCTGCCATGCTCCTACTTTGATGTTAATGGACTGAACCTCTGAACCTATAAGCTAGCACCAATTAAATGATGTCCTTTATAAGAGTTGCCTTGGTCATAGTGTCTCTTCACAGCAATGGAAACCCTAGCTAAGACACACATACAAGAGCATAAATACCATATTTGACATTGGACTGCCTCAGTCAGGATGATTTTTTTTCTAGTGCCATCTATTTACCTTCTAATTTCATGATTACAATTTTTAAACAGCTAGATAATATTCTATTATATAAATGTCTCACATTTTTCTGATACATTCATCTGTTGAGGAATATCTAGGCAGCTTCCAATTTCTGGCTGCTTTGAATAGAGTAGCAATGAATGTGGTTGAACAAATGTCTTTGTAATAGAATGTAGAGTTCTTTGGGTATATGCCCAAGAGTGGTGCAGCTGGGCCTTGAGGTAGATCTATTGCCAGCTTCCCTAGTAATTGCCACACTGGTGTCCACAGTGACTGTCCTAACTTGTGTCCACCAGCAGTTGATGAGTGGGTGTTGTGTTCCTCTCACCTCACATTTTCAGCAGCATGAAATGAATCTTCTTCTTCATCTTGACCAGTCTGACTGGTGCAGAAAGAAATCTCAAAGTAGTTTTAATTTGTATTTCTTTAATAAGCAAGGATGCCAAGCATGTCTTTTAAGTCTTTCTGAGCAACTTGCGAATAACCAGTTTCTTGCTATCTATAATAGTTAATGCGAGGAAGGAATGTGATTATCTCATAAAACCCAGCGCTAGAAGCTAGGGGTCTGAGCATGCCTGGGTATTTTAGTAGTGCTCTCTTAAACCACTGGGCTCCTTCTGTTTTACTATCACGAGGAGAAGCTTTCTGGATTAGGATGTTCCCAGCATGGAAATAAAATGGCTGTCAGAATTTTGTGCTCAATAGCTTCTCATGTCATGTACAATGAAGTAAAGGAGCCCTATTGATCACCATTGAATGGTTGTAACACACCATGTTCATTTCCTAGGACTTCCCTTACAATTGGAGGGGTTGGGGGATGGGTAAAGAAGAATCATAGTCGGGGTTGGGGATTTAGCTCAGTGGGGGGTTGGGGATTTAGCTCAGTGGTAGAGCGCTTGCCTAGCAAGCACAAGGCCCTGGGTTCGGTCCCCAGCTCCGGAAAAAAAAAAGAAGAAGAATCATAGTCAAATAAAGGAAAGAAGGAAAAGTGTCAAAGCCAGTAAGGAGCCCAGGCTGGTTTCCATGGTTACAGCAGAGATGGGTTCCCAAAACCTGTTTTCTTTTGCCCTTGCTTCCTCTCCAGACCACATCCGGTCCAGCTCTCACCTCCCATTAGTCACAGGTCTACCAAGCAAAGAGAACAGCTGTTTCCCTCAGTAATGTCAGTACAGCCTGTTGCAGGGTCTGGCTGTTTCTTGCGTCTTCTGAAGGAGCCTACAGCATATAATAAGAGGTTTTATCTAGAAGTGATGTCAGCTCTCTGTGACCTCACACTTCCTCTGTTAATTAGTTTCTCCGAGTCACTCCCGATTCTCTCATCACTGACATTTTTAATGGTAAGAATTGTTTGGGGTCATTTAAAGGATCATCCTCTACAGGAAGATAATATTATGGGTGTAGGTCATTTAAGACTCTAAAGGCAAAAAATATATCTGACTTATAGGAATACCGTCCATCTTAGTTTCAAAAGCTTATTGAGAGATGACCTAAATTAGTATCATGACACATGGAATCTCTTTATTCGTGTTCATGTCCATGCAATTTTATTGGGGGTGGGGTGGGTCGATAGAAAGGTGAAATGTGAGCTCACAATGTCTTCTAAACACCCACCAAGATTCACACTAAGGTTATTTTCAACTACTTGAAAGGCACGTGAGTCAGAGAATCATCTTGAGATGCTTTAAATGAGCGTGGAGACTGATATCCAAGCACGTAGTGCATATGACCTAGGGTTTTTAATGTAACTTTTCAACACCAAAGTTCCAGCTGGAGATGCAGCACAGTAGGTAGAGAGCTGGCCTCATGAGCTACAGACCCTGAGCTGATTCCCAGCACTGTCTAAAATAAGATATTGGAAACACACACACACACACACACACACACACACACACACACACACACACACACCACCACCACCACCACCACCACCACCACCACCACCACCACCACCATTATCATCATCATCCAAGACACTGGTAGAAGCTAAAGAATCAGGATTTAGAATTCATGATTGACTTCAGCAGACTACAGGCCCACCTGGGTCACTATAGAAGCTGTCCTAAGACAGCAAAAGAAAAGTTAGATCAGCATCAATTTTAGGGTCCATTCGTTTCCGTTGAAGTCATCCCTGGACTAAAAGTTCATCTTCCTGTCCACACATGGCGGGCATGAAGTCTGACCCTCAGGTCTTTATATCCTTTGAAGAGCCATATACAGTTAAATGTCTATCCAATAACCAGAACCATGAAGACCTATGGTAATAATTTAGGTTTCCTATTTATATCCATTCATAATTCATTCAACATACTATACTTGAGTGTCTATACTTTGTTTCCTAAAATTAACCTTGACTTATTCTCTAGGTCAGGGCATGGTTTTGATTGTTTTGTTCTAGAGCTTTTTTGATTTATTTGTTTTGTTTTGCCTATCAGCAAGAAGACAGAAATTTTAAGACATTCTCATGCAAAATTTGAAGAAGGGTTTTATATCTAACAGAACTGAAAAAGACAGGGCAAGAATCTGTATGAAGGAAGTCTTCAATAGTTCTGCTTGGTCTGTCCAATTTAAGGTGTCCATTACATGTCAGGTTGATAGTTAACCAAGACTGACAGGGCAGTTAACACTGGAGTTAAGAGTTTGGAAATCATCAATGTATAAATGTTTGCTCCTATGACAATGACTAAACTTAACCTTGGGAATCGTAAAACTGAGCCCAGAGCACAGGAAGGAAACCTGAGAAGAAGAGACCAGTGAGTGGGTTAAGAGGAAAATAATATCATTAGTGATGTGGAAAGCAAATGTTTTAAAAGTGAGAATTGTCTAAATATTGCTATCTGATCAAATAAGATGTGGGTTCAAGAGCAGACATTGTCCTGGTTGGATAAAAATTAACCAGGACACTGTTAAAGTCCAAATACTGGAAACTTAATCTGAAAACTCCTACCTTAATGGTATTTTGAGATAAGATCTGTGGGAGGGAATTAGGACTAAACGAGGTTATGATGCTTGGGCACATATGATACAGGAAAGCAGAGTCCTAAAAGATGCTGGAATTGTTGGTGAGATTTGGGGGTCATCTGCCTGTAGAGAAGATAACAGCCCCACATGAGACCATCAGGTTTAAAGTGATAGTTTACCTGGAAATTGTCAGGAAACACTGCAGATATATCACTCTACATTGTCTCCTCCCAAACTTATTGCCATGGTTTAGGCCCTGAATTTTCCTCTGAGGACTATTTGCTTAGTCCACAGGATGGCACTGTTAGGAGATGGAACCTTGATAGATATCAGTAGGTTAACAGAAATGTACTTTTGTAGGAGATTGAAGACCCCTGTGCCCACTGGTCCATCTGTGGTTTTCAATTCTGAGACTATCAAGTGACAAGTGCCTTTGTGCTACCACATACTTCTTCAGTAAATTATATTCTATCTCACCATGAGCCCAAAGAGTTGATAATAGATTGTTGAATAGCTCTGCCCTTGAATGATACTCTTTTCTTTCTGCCCCTCTCCACACTTATTTCTTAAGTTGAGGTTTAAACAATATAGGCTGAAATAAGGTGTGCATATCTTCTTGAGTATTATGGATGCATAGGTTTGCTGATCATCAGGTATCTAGGTTTGATATAGTCTATTTGTAAATGTTGCAGCTCTGAAGGGAAAGGCAGAAGTCTAACACCTTCTTCAGGTTGTTGCAGGAGAAGGTTTCCCAGGTGTAAGTCTACGACTTCTATTCTAGGAGGAATGGTTTCTCCATGACAGTGTTACAACTCTATACAGAGAGTGCTAGATAGTGTTTGATTGCTGCATAGAGACAGGGTGTTCATTCTCTTCATCTTGGTGGAGGTCTTCACCTGTAGACTTCCTTTACCGGTCACGGTTGGTCTGTGCTGATCCTCTTCCTTTTATTGGGGGTTCCTGAAGAGCCCTTTTTATCTCCCGGTCAGTGAGCTGCCCCATGACTTTCTTAATTGAATAATAATCTAGAAATGTTCCCCTAATCTTCCATTTTTTTTGTACTTACAATCTTGGGGGGCGGGGGTTGGAAAATTACTCGGAGCTAGTGCCTAATGGACAGGAAGTCACAACACATTCATGAAATGGAAGTTACCTCCATACCTTTCTTTGAGCTGTCTGGTGGTCCACTGGAAAATGGCTGCTTCTCCCATCAATTCCGAGGAGAATAACTGCATTGGATAAACCAATTTCAATAGATGACTGAGAGTCTTAAGTGATGTCATCTCAGCATATATTGCAGCAATAATCTTGGGTTGGACAGTGAAGATACAACATCTTGGACATAAGTGTTTCAACTCACTCACATTGCTAGGAATGACTCAAGAAACACTATTTCTAACCCATGCTAAGATAGTCACTGAGCCTTAGATCTGACAGTCTGGGAACACGAGACTGAAATCCTGGGAGTGGTGGATGGACTCTTGGATTCATAGTGGAGTACATTAAACCTGCATGATATCTGTTGTGTGGGTTCCTACAGTGGCCCTCAAACTGTAAAACACGGTTCCCAGTGCCATCTCAGTGACAAAACAAAACATCGATGTTGGGGTGTAATCTCAAAGCTCCCTGGACCCTATAGTGCTGGGTGTTGGAGTGTAACTTTTTTAGAACTCCTCAGCCAGGAGGTATGACTTGTTGGAAGATTGCTCTGGCTCTGCCATAGAGTTGAGTAAATGTAGCAAGCCAACAGGTGATAAGGCAAGATGTTGATCTGCCTTGGGTTCATGCAGCAACCACCACTGGCTGGCCCATCACGATGGTCTCCGTGCTTGATCGCCAGGGCAAAGAGCTAAAATGAATTCTGCATAATCAGTTCTAGAGGTACTGCCATATGGTTCGGTCTTATCTTTATAAGTTAATTGCACTTAAAGAAACATAAAAGAAATGCCCTCTAACACTTGCTAATACTCTCCAAACCTAACTATTATTGAGAAATAAAATGTACACCCTTACCGAGAGGGAAACAAAATAATCACTACTGGAAGGGATTATAGAGTTGGGGAAAATTAAGGTTGGGGCAGGGGTGTCCTCAGAAATCACCCAGGGGTGGGGGGCCGATCGGCAACTATTATTGTATCCCAGGCTACACCCACCCTGTCTCATGCGCTGCCTTCACACACGCACACGCACATGAACACACAAAACAGCATGTAGTAGATGAAATCAAGAGCCTATGTCAGGTACCCATAAAACCTCATGTTTTCACCTTCTTTAATTGTGTGTGTGTGTGTGTGTGTGTGTGTGTGTGTGTGTGTGTGCGCGCGCGCGTGCGTGTGTTTGTTTGTGTTTGTTTTTTAACAGTCTCTTGCTGGATTGGAGCTCATTGAGTAGGTTAGGCTGGGTAGCCAGCAAACCCTGAGGACTTGTAAATGTTTTACCAATGCTGGGGGCTAGGGGGGCAAGCACATGCCTGACTTCTTCTGAACATGGGTTCTGGGGATCAAACTCAGGTCTTGGCAAGCACATTATTGACTGACTAAACCGTCTCCTTAGCTCAAATATTTATATGTACAATAAGGGTAGTCCCCCTGACTTCCTTTCTTACATTTTTACTGTGAAAATAAATCCAAGACTGGGGGTGGGGGGGGAGTCTTTTGTTTTACTTCAATGCTAGGAAAAGGGTGGTGAATGAAGGTGTGGTGGAGTGACCTCATGCATATATTAACCCCCTCCCCCAGAGAAACTGAGCGGAATAATTACACAGGCACACACCCAGGCTGGTTTATCTCCTGCAGGCATAGCTGCTGGCCTGAGCATTAGCCCTTTGCAGCTGGCTCAGCAACCCAGCAGGGAAGGTTAGAGCAATGGGGTCCTTCTTGTCATTGTTGTTCCTAAAGCCTCTTCCTGCAAGAAGTCTCACAGGGTCACATCCTGCATGGATGTTAGTTCTGCACAGCATGATCTAAATATTTAAAGGTACCGTGTGCATAAAAATTACTCAATACATATGGGAAGCTTTTTTTTTTCAAAAGCCCCCCCCCACTCCCTTTAAATTGCCACACACAGAAGTGCTATTATTCCAGGTTACTGACTGGGTTAGCTAAGGGCAGTGCAGAAGTGGCATTTTCCTGGGTCATTTTATTGCACTGGATTTCACAAAGCCATTTTCACTCATGTACACAATATGCACTGCCTATGTTCACCCCACACCTCCCTGCTTCCTCTTTCTCACCTCTCAGCACCCCCCCCAGGCAGTATCGTGCCTCGTTTATGAAGTCTGTGTATGTGATTTCATTCATGGACAAATGAAGCAATGGTCCAGGAGGGAGGGCCATCCTGGGTGCTGTGTGATGCTCTCAAAGGACTTTCACTCAGGGCAATTGGGTCCCAGATTTCTAGGTTCTAACCTTTCAGTGTTCCCGCTCCTTCTCCATTGCACACTTTTCTCTTAGAGTCTGCCTGAAGCTCAGCTTTTGTCACATCAGTCCAACTCTACCTCACACTGCAGCACCACAGACCTCAGTATCCTCTAAACCCCAGCGAGAGAGAGAGAGAGAGAGAGAGAGAGAGAGAGAGAGAGAGAGAGAGAGAGAGAGAAGAGATAGGCTGACAAGTCACAGTTCCTGCAATGGACTCTGGGAAGCTAGGTGTTTGCCCTCAGGCACTCTTCCTCAACTTCCCACATTTGCTGTTGCCCCACATCTGGTCCTGATGGCTCCGTCTGATGCCTCTCAGCAGACACCAGGGATGACACCTTGGTATTCAAGGGTCTCACTACAGTGTGAGGTATTTTGCTTAGTAGAATTATCTACCTGGAATCAGAGCCCATCACAGTTCTCCTGCCAGCTCAGTCCATGGAATTTCGCAGCTTTTTTTTTGAGATGGGCACCATGGGTCCTCAGGCTACCCTGTGTCTCGCACCTTGGACCTATAATGAGGTAGTTGCTCCATGACCATCCACTCACCAGCTCACTTACTGACCCCTTGACCATCCTGCCCTAACTCCTCCCCACTCCAGAATGAGAGCAAGATCCTTAGTGTGTTTTTTCTTTGAGGGGCTGCTCTGAGTTTCTCCAGATGCATCCCCCAGCTGCTGCCTCTGTTTTCCATCAGATCCCACATCCACGCTCACTCTAGAAGATAAAGAACATGCCTCATCTTCTGAATCTTTGTCCTGTAGCTAAAATCACATATTGACTGTCTGTTTTTGTCAAATAACTTCAATGTGACAATTTTCCAAAAAGGAACCTAAATAGACTAATGTTTTGGGAGCTAGAAATGGATGAATGCAGCAGTGTGATAGAGACAAAGTAAGGGTGTTAGCATTTATACAAGTGTGTTTACACAACCCAGCCTTGTGTTTACAAAATCTGCTGTGTAACTTTGTGCATCAAAAGATAATACAACCTGAAGTGTTGGATTCCTCGGACACTGGAGCTCTGGCACCCAGGTCCAATTGCTCTTCCCTGAGTACTTCACTCATAAAGGTTTTGTTTGAAGCCAGCGACTTTCAAGCCTATGCAAAGGCAACTTCTGTAAGCTTCTTAGGACAGTGCATTCTTGTCCTTCTTATGGAAGGCAGATTTCTAAAAGTTGAATGAACTCAGGAAAGTAGACATGTCTTGAAAGTTGCATTAAACCTTCCTAGGTATGGAGAGTGTGTGGCTGCTTACACAGGAACCCAAGCATGACATGAATTATTGATCCAGGTTTGATGAGGTACCCCTATTGTCTTAACTGTCATAACGATGTTCTAATAGGAAATGCTGATTTTTCTCTTGCACCAAACCCTTCAGACCCTGTTTGAGGGCCCCTGTTGAGGAGTAGCTGTTTCTAAAGACACTTCAGAACCTTCTTGCTCTGTGTGATTGTTTATTAATTCACATGCATGTTCGGAATGCACTTTAGTGACTTAAACCTTCTTCCACGGTAGACAGAGCTTTCAAAATCCATTTTCACCCCATTTAAAGGTGACAGGAAGGGTCAAGGTCACAGGAGTTAGCTGATCTTGGGGCTTTTGTGCCAGTGGAAATAAAATATTCTCTTTCCCAGTCAACTCAGAAGGATATCCCCACCACTCCAGGTTTCTCTTCTGTATTCCACACTGGCTGTTTCCATACACACAGTAAATGGAGCAAATTTGTAAGGTCAATTGTTGGAGGGAAATGACAAGTTTATCCAACTAAAGCTTGCATTTGTGGCATCAGACAAAAGACAAATTTAGAAAGTCAAGAGGAACAATCATGGCGAGTTTTAACCAGAGTCCAAGGTTGGTTGATTTGAACTGGGAGCGGGGCAGGGGGCAGGGGGCATCTCCTGGGACTGACTTCACATAAGACAAATGTTTCTCCCTTGGTAAGAGGAAGATAAGGAAGATAATCTACAAAGTAGTAGAGGATGGTTTAGAAAGGATGTGGACTTGTGCTTATGAATATTTAATTTGTACCTTTTAATGGTCTGAGTTTTTCTTTTTTTAAAGTAATCTTACTTAAAAATAATTCTGACTTCATTCTTTGCCCCTCCCAACTCCCCCTCCCTGCAAACAGAAAAGAAGGCAAAATAGTGCTGAGAAAGCACTTCGTGTGGCTTCCTCTTCACTTTGCTGGTCTTTGTGCCCAGACTCATGGCTCCCTGGGCATCCTTGAGGTTAAGAAGAGTGTCTTAAGTACTTCATCCTTCCTCACCACCCTCCCACAGTTCCTGTCCTTCACAGAGTCCATGCCTTTTACTGGAAGAATGTCTGAGTGATTAATTACCATATAGGACCACACTAAGTCATGGGTGCAGACCCCTCCCTTCCCAAGATGTCCTTGAGAGTCCCTCAAGTAGGCGAACCTTGTATTTATTTGCTGTGAACACAGACATGGGAGATAGCCTGTCTGCGAGCCTTGTGGGAACAAGTGCATGATGAACAGTCTTCACCTCTGAAATAAAGTACAGATACAGTCAGTCGTAAAGAAAGAACAGCAATTGCTCCTCTCTTGCTGTCTTACTGTGTGTGACCTTGCCCTGATCATGCCTCAGTAAATCAACAAATATGATCCTTTATTGATTATAAATTGCCTTTGGGGTATGCTATCATATTTTCAGAACCCTGGTCTGAGAAAATGCAAGAGGATAACTTCCCACTGGGACTATTTCCTTGTGGACTAGAAAAATAGGCAACACAGAGGAGATCTGTGTTCATGGTCTGTTCAGACACTGGGCTAAACCAAAAGAACAAGGTGGTGTGACCGTAGCAACTAAGGATTGTCCCTCTTTTGTGACATTGCTTGATGAACTGCATTCCCTGCACACTGCCTAGTCCCATGTATGTGCCTCCTGCCCAGGTCCTTTCTGTCTCCATCGTGTTTGTCTTGGTCTGAATACGAAATGTCCCTTGCAAGCTGGTATTGAATACATGGTTCCTATTCAGTGCCACTATTTAGAGAGGTTCTAGAAACTTTAAGGGGTAGGACTTACCTAGAGGAAGTAGTCACTGTGGGTGGATCCTTGGAAGTATTTTGTCCCTAGCTTCTTCCTGTTTGCTCTCTGTTTCCTGTGCCTGGCTATCATAATGTCCTTCTCATGTATATAGGGCCAAGAAACTATGAACTGAACCCCCTGAGATAATGAACCAACCAACCAACCAACCAACCAACCAACCAACAAACAAACAAACCAGTCCTTTTTGTTTTTGTCAGGAATTTGCTCATCCTAAGTACAAAAGTAATCAATACATTCCCAAACTGACAAATGGTTGACTTATGGCCCTGATGTTCAGTTTTCTTCTGTGTCACCCTGCTTTCTGGAGCTCCATTCTCCTTGGGATGACTCTAGGGAAGGCCCCAAATCACCTAATGCATCTTGAGCTATATCTTCTCTCTTCCATAGCATCCTTTCTCTGAGGACATTGTTCAGAGATGACAGTTTCCTAGATACTCTGTGTTTTATGGCCTCATGCCTCTGGCCAGATCACCTCTTTCACCTGGATCAAAGGTCAGCACATGTCTCCTCTCCACAGCTAGATGGTAAATATTTGATGCTTTTTTGGGGCACACAATCTCTGTTGTATCAATTCAACTCACAGAAGGAGCCATGGGCAGTATTTAAACGAACACTTATGGCAATGCTCCAGTAAGAGATTGATTCACAGAGATTGACATTGGACCTTTATATTGGAGGGTAAAATGGTGTTTGTATTCTGATACTAAAGATCACTTAAAACTGTAAAATCTAGCTGGATGACAGTGACAGTGCATACTGTTGATCCTGGTGGATCTCTGAGTTCAAGGGTAGCCTTGTCTACAGTGTGAGTTCCAGGATAGCCAGGGATACACAGAGAAACCCAGTCCCAGCCATTATGTAGGGATGCATGTCCACCCTCTGTGGAACAAATATAGTCTCTCACCAGACAAGGCATCTGCCTTAATCTTGAATTTCTGAGGTTCCACAATTGCACAAAATGAATTTCTATTTTGTGTAAGCCATAGCATCTTTGGAATTGTGATTCTGCATCAACAATAAACTTAAATAGTATGACATGATACTGGAAACAGGTGAACATGAAGAACAGGGTATGAGAGGATGGGCAGGGGGTTACCTTTCCCAGGTTCTAACCTGAGTTAAGGATGTCTCTCCTACCTCATAATAGCCAGTCCTTTCCCAGAGCTCTGGATTTCTCCTGGAGGCACCATCCTCCATGTGATTGCCATCATGCCACAGCTTGAGAAACACCCTGCCCTGATTAAACATAGGCTTCTTAGCACTCACTGATGCATGCTACAGGAAAGCTGTCAAGATGGGAAACATGCCCATTGGTACCCATGTGCTTGACTAACACAGAGCAAAGTTATCTTACATGTTCCCAGGAGTCATGACATATGTATCACACAGAATATCAAGCAGCTTAGTAGATCATGCTTCACTCCTGTAGGTTCAGGTGAGCAAAAACGAATAGTAGTCTGAATAGTGGCAAGACCCAAAGTGAGATATCAGGTATGGTAAGGGAGCTGTTACTAAGCCAGGGGGTGTAGGACAAGCCAAACTTAATAAATCATTAGCCTAGATAGGTACACAGCACAAGAATGATGTACATGAATAGACTATGTGCTTAGCCTCATTGGGTTTGATCCACCTCTTACTCTTAGGTGTTATTGAGCAGGTTATTTTATCTCTCTTTGCCTTGGTACCTAATCAGTAAAAGTGATAACAGCAGTTCTTATCATACATACAGTTGTGAGGTGAATGGAGCTAATGCATTTGAATGACTTCAAATGGTTTCTGAAATATGGTTAGTAACAGGATATCACCACTACCATCACTACCGCCACTAACACCACCACCACCATCACCAACACCACCATCATCACTACAAACTAGTAAGATCTAAGAAGATTTTTATATTGCTGGGTTGGTGTTTAGTGAATAGTTACTAAACTGCTCTGAACTGACTTCAAGACATAACTGGGTCCTTTTCTATTCAGCATGTACTCTGCTCAAATAAGTGATGCCTTCTCATTGTGGTCTTCACTCTTCACAGGGGAATCAGATTGACTTCAGGTGAGTCCATGATATAACACTTTCTCCTCTTACAGCTGTATTCCTCTGCTTTTGAATGCTGAATGTGATTTAGAATATAGTTATTTGAACACTCCAAGACTTCATCTGCTCACCACTGAGTGTCAATAACCCTTTAATTAAAGTTTATGTAGAAATTTAAATGAATAGCACTCTACTTAAGGGATCTCTTGTCAAAAAGCAAATCAATCTTGAGCTCCAGGCACAGACAGACCTGGCTGCTCTCTCAACACTGGTTGGTGAGGCTTCATTTTATTGTGGACAGTAGTCAATAGGAGATACATATCAGGTCAAAGGTCTGAGAATAAGAGACTCTGTGTTTACTGTAAATAGGATATCTGTATTATTAACCTCCCACCAATAAGGCTCAGGGAATATTGTGGAAGAAGTGGAGGATCGGGAGGAATGTTTTGAAATGCTGTTTTTAGGACCTGTCATGGCTGTTACATCATGATCTCACAGCAGTTGTGGTTAGTTATACCAGATCCACACAAGATCAATCCATTGTGCTGGCATAGACCGATGCGATGGTTTGTATATACTTGGACCAGCGAGTGGCATTATTAGGAGGTGTGGCCTTGTTGGAGTAGATATGTCACTGTGAGTGTGACCTTTAATACCTAGTTCAAACTGCATGGAAGTCAGTATTCTGCTAACAGCCTTCAGATGAAGATGTAGAACTTTCAACTCCTCCTGCACCATGCCTACCTAGATGCTGCCATGCTCCTGCCTTGATGATAATGGACTGAACCTCTGAACTTGTAAGCAGCCCCAATTAAATATTGCCCTTATAAGAGTTGCCTTGGTCATGGTGTCTCTTTATAGCACTAAAACCTTAACTAAGACAATGGAGTAGATGATCATCAGGCCCCATCCCATACTGAGGAGCTATTGGTAGTGGATAACTGCTGAGGGAGGGAAAGCCATTCTTTATTGGGAACATGGCCAATAGTTGGTTTCTCAAGCTTCCATAGATGGCACACTTATAGGTATCACTAACTGTACTCAAGAGTTCTCAAAACAAAGCAAAAAAAATGTAGTTTGGTTGTATACATTGGGAGGCATGTTAGGGAATTGGAGGAGGAAAATGGGAAGTAGATCATATTCTGTTGTGTACATGGGTGAAATCTTCATCAATAATGAAAAGGTTTTAAGTCGCTGTGGTGCTTGACAGTCAACTTGAAGAGATTTAAACTCATCAAGGAGCCATGCCTCTGGGCTTGTCTGTGAGGGTATTTTCAAAGATCAACTGAGGGGAGAGAGACATCTTCCTGTGTATATAAAGCGACTGAGCCTGTTGCTACTTCTGCTGAACTCCTCTCCTGTCAGACTCCTCTGTTTCTTTGCATGAGCATCAGGCTCTCCAGGCAACCTTCCGAATGTCTGCCTGTACCGGATGGGGACTCCTGAGGCACCTGGTTCCACTGAATGAATAGCTACTGAGTTCATTGTTTTTCTGATGTGTAGACAGAAAATACCAGACTACTTGGCCCCTAAAATGTAAGCCAATCTCATAAATCCACTTTCTAATGTATATGGATTCTGTTGGTTCCCATCTTCTGTAGAACCCTATCTAATACACTGGCTAAGGTAAGTTGCATGTTAGCAAACTTCATCTAGATGAAGCAGCAACATTTTTATGAACATTAAAAAAGACAAATGGGGGCTGGAGAGATGGCTCAGTGATTAAAAGCACTGGCTGCTCTACCAGAGAACCTGGATTCAATTCCCAGCACCCACCCAGAAGCTCATACTGTCTGTAACTCCTGTTCCAAGGGATCTGATACATGCAGTAAAAACACCAATGTACATAAAATGAAAATAAAATTATAAAAGCATAATTGAATCCACTGAAGTCAGTGATTCTCAACTGACTGTGGGTTGTAACTCCCAATAGACCATTGGGAAACCACTATTTACATTACAATTCACAACTGTAACAAAATTACATATATGAAGTATCAACAAAAATTATTTTATGGTTGGGGGATCAACATACCATGAGGAACAGTATGAAATAGTCACAGTATTAGGAAGGTTGAGAACCACTGACTTAAGGCAAAGAGGTTTCTAACCAAAGGTACTAAAGAACAGAGGAGTCCACTCTTCTGTCTTTTCCCACCTTGTGACTCAGACAGGATAATAGATTGTATAAACAGACTATGCTAGCAATCCCCATAGAATAAACTGCTCTGGAACTTAGAGGCTTAAGCATACAATAGTCTTTTATTATCTCTCACTATTTTTGTGGATCAGGAATTTATGTAGTACTGACTGAGCAGTTTTGTTATGGGATCTCAGGGCACACTGTAGGTTGAAGATCACGGGCTGTAGCCATCCACAGCTCTGACTGGCACTGAGGGATGCCTCCAAGATGGTGTATTCTCTTTCAAGATGACATGATGGCACTGGCTCTTGGAAAGATGCTTCATTTCCTGACACGTGAACCTTTTTCTCTGTTGGGACCCTCAGATATTTTCACAGTACAGCAGATGGTTTCCCTCAAAAGCAAGTCTGATAAAAAAGAGCAAAGGAGCCACAAAGATGTCTTTGATCTATTCTCCATCAGTTTCAAAGCATCTCCCTGGCTATACAGTCAGCCTTCTCCACCCCAGAAGGAGACATACAGGATGAATGTTGGGAGAGAGGAATCATAGGGTGGCCACATTAACAAAAGACTTAAGCAGATAAACGTTTAAGGTGGCTACCACAGAAACAAAGAACCTAGAGTGTTATTTCTCAACTTTCCTAATACTACAACCCTTTAATATAGTTCTTCATATTGTGGTGATCCTTCAACCATAAAATTATTTTCATTGCTACTTCATAACTGTAATTTTGCCTCTATCATGAATCGTAATATCTGTGTTTTCCAATGGTCTCAGGCAATTCCTATGAAAGGGTTGTTCAGTTGCCCCCAGCAAGGGTTATGATCCACATATCAAGAAACAAGGACGTAGAGCTATTTGCTTCATAAAAAGGTATAGTGGTAAAAATAAAAAAGGGTGGAACAGTCCCTGCGTGTACCCTGGTGGACTCACTCCCTTGCTAGTTCTGTCTCTAGAGGGCCATTGGAACTAGCACTAATTTATCCCGGTGGTAGCTGGTTCCAGTGTGGCACTATGCCACATTAGCCTAGCTATCTTCTAGCCCCAGTGGTCTCTCTCACTCCCATTGTTAGTCACCCTGGCCAGCCCTGGCCAGCCCTGGCCAGCCAGGAATTCTCTGGTCCCAGCAACCCAATAAAATCATGACTCAACAAACTATAATCCAACAATCAGATTTATATGTTAAATTCTCAATCCACAATACATCCACACAATAAACTCACAACCAATTGATAAGGATATAAACCACTTACCTAGATAAGATAAATTTGCCCTCGGCAATCCATCTCAATTACCTTGGCAATTCAAGACCACCAGGAACTGGGTCACCTTTCTCTGTCTCCATCTTGGTTCTCCTTCCTTCTCCTCTCCCACCTTACATAAACTTTGTCCCCGTCTTATTTTTATTTCTCTCTAATCATGGACTTGACCTAACTGGTTCCAACCCTCACCTGCATATCAACCTACAATGAGAAATTTGAAAAAAAAAAGCCAAGATTTCCTCAGTCAAGGCCTCACATAGATTTCTTAGACTAGACACAAACTGAAGAGGGGAATCTGTTTCCTAGGCTATCATGTTCTGAGTCTTGTGTGACTGTGATGTGAGCAGACAGGTTTGTTAAGGACTGCATCAAAGAGCAGAGCAGGACATTTCTTACTCTTAAGCTACAACATTTTGAGCTTCCTATTTCTCTAGAGGCCAGAACGTTTTATACTGGTGCTCAGGCTCTCTTCTCCCTGAGATGGTTCTTGGGGTCTAGTTCTCACCAATGGAATAAATGCAGAAACAATCTATCTCCTGTTTTGTGCAGCAGTTAAGTGGACAATAAACCCTCCATTATAGTCCCCCTACCCCCTACACTTGTACCTTTTTAACCTGTTTATAGGAAGCCAAGCATCGGTAGAGAACATCAAGGCAAGAGAAGACCAGCAGTGGATGCCAACCTGCGGGCCAAAAGACTCTTTCACAGAATATCAGATATTCTGTACATCGGATATTTACATTATGATTCATAACAGTAGCAAAATGACAGTGATGAAATGGCAATGCAATAATTTTATGGTGGAGGGTCACTACTACATGAGGAAAGGGTCGTGGTACTAGGAAAGTTGAGAACTACAGTATAGTGTAAACCGATTTAAGAGCTCGGATGCCTGAATGAATGCACACAGCATAGCTCCCTCTCTGTCTCTGAAGGGACCTACCTTGCACCATGATAAATGTGATGAGCACACCTGCTCTGTGCTGATCTCTGAGAGATCCAGGGTACTGTGACTGTTGTCCATCAATACTTTCTATGGCCAATGTCAAGAACAAATCATATACCTCCCTACCACCTTGAGAATTAATTTAGTTATTACAAAACTGAATCCATGCCTACTTTCCTCAATATTTGTGTTTTTTTATAGGATGTGCAATTTGTAACCTAGAGTGTCTTGCCAGAGCTTATTTCATAGTATCTGTGTCAAAAGAACAGCCAGGAGGAAGGCAGGGGTTTAAAAACAAAAGGTGAATAAAGGTTATAGAAAATGTAATCACATCTAAATATTGATTCCACATATTCAAAAACTAAAGACGTCCTACCCACAATTATCAAAATGCCACAGGCTCTTTTTATATCACAGAGAATGGGCCAGTTAAAAATAAAACCTTAACCATATAGTTCTAGAATTAAAGGTCATCTCCAGAGACTGAAGTAACACAGCCATAAATAGCTCCTACAATCCTGTTGACACAATTGAAGGCTGTTTCTCAAACACCATTAAAAAAAAAAAAAAACTAGATCACACCCTTGCTTCGTAAGTTGAATTCTATTCTTTTTGTTCTTTCTCTGAGCTAACCTGGTGCCACAAAGAAAGTGGAGGAGAACTGACCAATGGAGTTTACTCACCCTTGAATATGCTGTCCTGTCTTCACCATTGTTCACTCTGGGGCTGTTACTACCTCAAGAGGCTTAGGAGAAAGTGTGTGTGTGCTATGGGCTATGCTAGCTGGCCAGTGTGCCTCAGCAGCTCTTTGCCAACTGAGCCATCCCCAGCACTCCGTGGGATTTCCTCACACTTCATGAGATTTCAAAGGCCAACATTTCAGGGGATAACAGTAGGGATTAAGTGTTGCAAATTTCCAGCTTTCACCAGATATCAGAACCTCTATAAATTCTCAGGTCAGGGTCCTATAGGACTGGCCTCTATTGGCCATGTGATGTGATGGGGCTAAATAAATCTATTCTCATTCATTACTTTCCTTTGTTGTAGCTGCAGTTGTCTATCACACTTCTTCCTAGGGGTGGGTGCTGGTGGAGGCCACAGATGGGCTGGGAGGTAGCCTGTGTTAAATGACTGTGGACAAAGTCTCACTAAGCTGCTTGGTCCTCCTGGTATAGCCCCTGACTATGAACAAAACCTTTTCTTTAGTTTTTGGGAGAGAAAAAAATCTCAAAGATGGTTAAATAAAATAATTGTGGGATTTGGGGATGTCTCAGTGGCCTGCTGCCAGGAGTTTGATCCCTGGGAACCCACATGATGGAAAAAAAGAAAACTGACTTTCAAAAATTCTCTACATGTTCATAAAAAAATCAATCAATCAATAAATCAATTAGTTAATTAGAACAAGTATTTGTTTCCTTTTAGGTCTTTGAGCATTTTATTTTCCTGAGCTCTTCCCCAAAGCTGGCGAACGTATTGTAAGAGATATGAATGACATCATCATGAGAAATGGAAATTTTATTTGCTATACAAGAATTTCCTGTATATTAAAGATGAGTGATTTTTCCTATGTATCTCTATGTGTACAGAAGAAAAGAAGCCTTGGGCGCTGATGTAACCGTATGGAAGACTAAAGAATGTGTGACAGAGGAATCATCAAAATATTTGAACAGAAAACAAAGAGATGTGGCCCTTCCCAGCCTGGCTCCAGTTACTGAACAGTTGGCTTAGATGACTAACTGCTACACATCTGTATTTACACGATCTGGAAGGTATAAACTGCCAACACATAGGAAACCTCTGTGGGGGGTGGAGAGGTGGGGGGATAACAGTCAATTAAGCTCCTTTAAGTATCTGATGATGTCATCTAACAAGACTCATTGTCGGAGGTCTGGCTCACATCTGGCAAGACTGCGCCATCTAGTGATTTCACAATGGCTGCCTCAGCTAGGAATCAGATTGTTTAGAAGGGTGCCCTGCTTGCCACATGCCATAATGGAAGGAGATTGAAGGTAATATAGCCTAGAACCCTCATGTGGCTAGTTTGTGGCTGCCTTCAAGTTTCTTGGAGAGGAGCTCATGAGCATCACACAGATGCCATATTTCAAGCTGCTGATAGCATCATGCCAAAGTGTCTACTCTGTGCTCCAAAGTGTACCATGGCTGTGCTCCAAACACCCGATGACTCTTTAGACTCAGTCGCTGCCTTCTACAAGATTGCTTGATGAAGAGAATTGTCGCCCAATTTCTCTCCTCTTTAGTGTAGATGCCAGGACGTGGCGATGGTGCTAGGACATGCAGGAGAATTCCCTGCCTTTGAGAAAGCAGAGACCAATGCTCATCCACCACCCTGGCACTGAACTTCCCAACTGAAAGTCTAGTGATGCTTCTGCTTCTCCCTTGCTCTGGTTGTAGCCATCTCACACTCTGGCCTTTGCTTGAGTCTTTGTAGGTCCCTACTCAGCCATCTCCATCCTCATTTAGGAGAGGGGAACTCAGTGCCAACCATGATAGAGTAAAAAAGAAGCCAAGAGAAGGAAAACTAGAAAGTAGTTGCCAGCCAAGGAAGAGTAACAGAGCATCTTACAAGTTGCTTTGAAACAACTGCTCCTTCTGGGAAGATCCACAGAAATGTCAATGCAGAGTATTGTGTAGTAATTAAATGTATAATATAAACAAAGAATTGTGAAATAACAGAGTGTGAAGAAAACCTAGCTTCACCAAAATCCTTAAGGCTAGAGTATCCCACATCATTAATACTTTTTCCTAATAAAATCATAGACTAAAACCATTGCTTTAAAGTACACAGCAGCAATGTTTTTTGTGATTTTTTTAGTATAATCACAAGTCCATGAAATTATCAGCACAGATTAATTCTAGAACTTTATTACTTCCCCCAGGAGAAGTACTATGTCCATAGCCATCACTCCCTGTTAACCCCTTCCTGTGCAGTCCTTGGCCACTACAAATCTATTTTTTTTTTGTCTTTCTGCCCTCGCCCATTCTGACATTTCATACGAATGAACTCAAGCAGCAGTGATTTCTAGTGCTTGGCTTCCCTCACGGGCTGGTCATGCTATAATTCCTTATTCTTCCAGTGGCTCAACAATTTCTCATGGGAAGGCTGTACCAACATTAGCTGTGTGCTACTTGATAGATGGACCCTGGGGTTGTCTCCACTTCTTAACTAAATTTGAATAATCCAGCCATAAATATTGCTATACAGGTTTGACATAAGTATGGTTTCAATTCTCTCATATATATAGCCAGGAGAAGAATTATAGGATCACTTGATATTGCATGCTTAAGTGTGTTATTTTTCACAGTGGATGTCTTTTCTATTGCTATGATGAGACACCAAAGTAACTTATAAAATAAAGTGTTTAATTTGGATTATGTTTTCAGAGGGTTAGAGTCCATATGGTGCAGCAAAGACATGGTAGCCAGAACAGCTGAGAACTCACATCTCAAACCAGAAGTCGGTAACAGAGAGAGCATATTGGTAATAGCGGAAATATTTTGAAACCTCAAAGCCTTCCCCAGTGACTCACCTCCTCCAACAAGGTCATACCTCCTAATCCATCCTAAACAGTTCCACTAACTGGAAGTATTCAAATATATGAGTCTATGGAATCCATCCTCATTCAAACCACTATAGGCCTCAAATATTTACATCTTCACCAATGCCTTTTTAAAAAACAGTCTATTATAACCATCTTAATAGTATGAAGTAGTCATTGGTTACATATTTTCTTCCATTTATTTATTTATTTGTTTATTTATTTATTTATTCACTTTACATTCCAATTGCACTTCCCCCCTCCTCTCAGTCCCCCTCCCAGTCCCATCCCTCCATCCCCTTCACCTCTGAGAAAGGGGAGGTCCCCTTAAGTACCAACCAACCCTAGCACCTCAAGTCATTGTAGGCCTAGACATATCCTCTCTCACTGAGTCTAGACAAGACAGTCCAGTTAGAGAAATGGGATCCACAGTAGCCAACAGAGTCAGGGACAATCCCCACTCCAGTTATTCAGGACCCACATGAAGACCAAGCTGTACATCTGTACATACATGAAGGGTCCTAGGTCCAGCTCTTTGATTGCCCAGCCTCTGGGAGCCCATCCAGGTTAGTTGATTCTGTTGGTCTTCTTGTTGAGTCCCCTCCATATTCCTCAATTCTTTCCCCAATTCTTCTGCAAGACTTTCTGGGCTCTGCCCAATGTTTGGCTGTGGGTCTCTCCATCTATTTCAGTCAGCTGCAGGGCTCTCAGCAGACAGTTATACTAGGATCCTGTCTGCAAGCACAACAGAGTATGATTAATAGTGTCAGGGATTGGTTCTTGCCCATGGGATGGATCTGAAGTTGGGCCTGGCATTGGTTGGCCATGCCTTCTGTCCATCTTTGTCCCAGCACTTCTTGTAGACAGCACAAATTTTAGGTCAAAGATTTTGTGGGTAGGTTGGTGTCCTTATCCTTCTACTGGATTCCTGCCTGGTTGCAGGAGGTGGTCACTTCAGTCTTCATATTTCCCATTGCTAGGAGTTTCAGCTAGAGTCACCCTCATAGACTACATGGAACCTCTCCCATTCCAGTTCTCTCTGGAATGTCTGAGAGATGTCCCCCAACCTCTCATAGAACCATTCTGGCCTCCTCTTCCCAGCTCTCCTTACACCTGATTATCCTCCCTTCTTCCACCCATCCACCTCTGAAGACTCTAAGTAAGATACAAACATCTTGCCTTGGGCCCTTGTTGTTATTTAGCTTCTTTGGGTCTGTGGATTGTAGTGTGTATATTCAGGCCAATAAAAAAATGCTAGTATGTCAGGGAATCTGGCTGGGAGGTAGCCAGATTAGATGAAAGAAATAGAATAGAATTATTTAAAAGCACATACCTAGTTATTGTGCTTTTAAGTTGTAAATACATCTTGGTGTCTTTTGAGGAATTAGCTAAGATGAAGAAAACAGCAGCCATATTAATTTGCTGCAACCTATATATTGATATTGTTATACAGCTTCTGTATCTTTGCTAGTCTTAATGCCTTCTCCTGGGTGTGAAATATGTCAGCAGCTGTATTAGTTGGGGGTTTCTATTACTATGATGAAATGCTATGACCAAAAGCAAGTTGGGGAGGAAAGGGTTTATTCTGCTTATACTTCCTACATCACTGTTCAACACTGGAGGAAGCCAGGAGAGAAACTCGAACAGGGCAGGAACCTGTAACACAGGTGCTGATGCACGGGCCATAGAGGTGCTGCTTACTGGCTTGCTCCCAATGGCTTGTTCAGGCTTCTTTCTTGTAGAACTCAGGACCACCAGCCCAGGGTGGCTCCATGCACAATGGGTTGGGCTCTTCCCCATCAATCACTAATTAGGGAAATAATATACAGGCTTTTCTACACCTGGATCTTATGGAGGTATCTTCTCAATAGAGGCTCCCTTATCTTTGATAACTTTAACTTGGGTCAAGTTGATATAAGCCAGCAGAACATCAACAGGTCTTAAATATGATCAAATGTGCACAGGGCAAGCACTGTTGGTTCAGTAGGACTGCCTGTCCTACTGTGTTTCTTTTAATAATTGACCCTAAGAAATCAGGGCTTTGGGGACAGCAGAACACATTTGCTTAAATTGGGTTTGCCACCAGACAGCTAGCATTTCCAACTTTTGCAAATGGCGTGCATTCATTCCACAGTTCTTGAGCAGTTGATCTGGTTTTTAAAGCCTATAGGATATGTCTTTATTTTAATCCCTACTGAATGTCATTTCCTTAGGCTGCAGCTCCATCTTTTTAGACTTCTTTGGATTCACCCAACCACATTTAGTTCATTGTCAATCGATCACAGATAAGCATGGAATATCTACCTTCCCTCCTTGCCCCTTCCCTTCATGCTTCCTTTCTACAGTCTAATGGGCAAAGGCTCTACCAATGAGATACATTTTGACCCTTTTAAATTTTATTTAGAGATGGAGATTCCCTTAGGTGCTTAAGCTAGAATCAAACTTCTTGTCCTCCAACTCAGCATCCCAAGTAGCTGGGACTACAAGTGTGAGTCACTGTGGGTGTCTCGACTTATCACACAAATTTAACATAGGTCAGTAAAGATTTGATTTAAAAAAAAATCACTTCAGAGTGTTAGTAGCATTCTTCATAGTGTATTCTAGAAAGACGTTTACTAACAACACTGGAAAGCCAGAACCCAGTTTGGTTTGCATATTCCCTCAAGTAGCTCCAATAATTAGCTTATATTTTAAAATCCAGTCCATTAGGAAGTGGATTACAGTAAGATCTCATCGTATTCAGATTGACTGTACTGGGTGGCGGTGGGGGTAGTTCAGCACAGCACTGTCACAGATTATATTTCTATGTTACCAGATAGAGAAGAAGTTTCTCTTCATGCTTTTTATACAAGCTCCAATTTCTCCCCAAAACATAAAAATCAATGACTTTCATACTCTCCCTTGTCATTATTCACCTAGAAACATAAAAGTGATTAAATTTGCAAGTTCCTTAGTTAATAAAAACTGTCTCAGATAGCAAAATTCATTTATGCAAATGTCTATGCCTCTTGACCAGCTAGTAAGCTGTCATCAATTCTGAGGATCTTTCTTTTGTCTTTAAAATTTGTTTCTAATTGAAGTGTGTGGGCAATGTAGGCTGTGTGAGTGAGTGCAGTACCCGCAGAGGCCAGAAGAGGACTTTGGAGCTGGAGTATCAGGCAGTTGTGAGCTGCAGAGTGGATGCTGTGGATGCTGTTGGTGCCAAGAACCAAACTCTGGTCCCCTAGAAGAGCAGCAAGCTCCCTTAGCCTCAGACATACTCCCAACCCCAGTTCACATCATTCTTTAAGTTATTTCTTTCTTTCTTTCTTTTTTTTTTTTTTTTTTTTGGTTCTTTTTTTCGGAGCTGGGGACCGAACCCAGGGCCTTGCGCTTCCTAGGCAAGCCCTCTACCACTGAGCTAAATCCCCAACCCCAAGTTATTTCTTTTTGCACTTTAACCCCTTTTCTTGCCTTTTAAATCCTGATTTTCAATTTACCATGATGAGTGATATTGAAATATTAAACAGCTATGCCATTTACAACTGTTTGTGAAATAGATACTCAACATATCTGAAGACATATACTGTGGAGGGTTGATCTTGATCTCTAGAATTGGTTGGGGGTTGGGGGTGGTGAGCTATTTAATGCCCTGAGTTGAGAAAAAACATCACCTACTGCTTGGGGTTTATGAGCTACAGGATTTGTATAAATCCAGGCATCCACCTGGATCAATTTGCGAGGAGTTTTATTCAAAACTCATTTTCACCTATATAGAATGTGTAGGTAGACCACTGCAGGTCTGCAAGACACATGAACCACTGTCACACTTCGTTAGATAGCAAGGCTTTTTTGTTTTTGTGTGTTTGGGGTTTTGTTGTTGTTGCTGGTGGTGGTTAGTTGGTTTTGTTTGTTTCTTTTCTTTTCACAGGATTTTTGCTATGTAGCCCTGGCTAACTTGGAACTCACTCTGTAAACCAGGCTAGCCTCTAACATATCTGATTCTGCCTCTGAGATGATACTTGTGCTCCTCTGATTTTTTTACATCTACAAAATTGTGTGTGTGTGTGTGTGTGTGTGTGTGTGTGTGTGTGTGTGTGTGTGTTGTATATGGACATCTGGAGCCTCTTACTATCATTCCTCCACCTTATCTTTAACATGAGGTCTCAATGAACCAAGAGCTTATTAGTTGGCTACACTGGCTGGCCAGAGAAAGGCAGGCCTCTACCCTTCTCTACCTCCTAGCACTAGATTACCACCATGCTCAGCTCATGTGATTTCTGGGGATCCAAACTCAGGTCCTCATATTTGTGGAGCAGACATGTCACTGAGTCATCTACCCGGTCCCCTAATCTAGGAAGCATTATCCAAAGCAAATTCACTTAATTTGTATCCCATGGTTATGTGAGTGAGATTAAGCCTTATCTAGCTGATAGGCTCTGCTTCACGGACTGTGGGTAGCATATTATTATTGTAGCTGTTGAAACTTTAAGATGACTAGTTGCTGCAACTTTTTTTTTGATGTTACCACTTCCATTTTCCTTTCTATTTTTTAATTTTTTATTTTTTTTATTAACTTGAGTATTTCTTATTTACATTTCAAATGTTATTCCCTTTCCCGGTTTATGGGCCAACATCCCCCTAGCCCCTCTCCCCTTCTTTATGGGTGTTCCCCTCCCCTTCCTCCCCCCATTACCGCCCTCCTCCCAACAATCACGTTCACTGGGGATTCAGTCTTAGCAGGACCCAGGGCTTCCCCTTACACTGGTGATCTTACTAGGATATTCAATGCTACCTATGAGGTCAGAGTCCAGGGTCAGTCCATGTATAGTCTTTAGGTAGTGGCTTAGTCCCTAGAAGCTCTGGTTGTTTGGCATTGTTGTTCATAAGGGGTCTCGAGCTCCTTCAAGCTCTTCGAGTTCTTTCTCTGATTCCTTCAACGGGGGTCCCGTTCTCAGTTCAGTGGTTTGCTGCTGGCATTCGCCTCTGTATTTGCTGTATTCTGGCTGTGTCTCTCAGGAGCGATCTACATCCGGCTCCTGTCTGCTGTACTTCTTTGCTTCATCCATCTTGTCTAATTGGATGGCTGTATATGTATGGGCCATATGTGCGGCAGGCTCTGAATGGGTGTTCCTTCTGTGTCTGTTTTAATCTTTGCCTCTCTATTCCCTGCCAAGGGTATTCTTGTTCTCCTTTTAAAGAAGGAGTGAAGCATTCACATTTTGATCATCCGTCTTGAGTTTCATGTGTTCTAGGCATCTGGGGTAATTCAAGCATTTGGGCTAATAGCCACTTATCAATGAGTGCATACCATGTGTGTTTTTCTGTGATTGGGTTACCTCACTCAGGATGATATTTTCCAGTTCCAACCATTTGCCTATGAATTTCATAAAGTCATTGTTTTTGATAGCTGAGTAATATTCCATTGTGTAGATGTACCACATTTTCTGTATCCATTCCTCTGTTGAAGGGCATCTGGGTTCTTTCCAGCTTCTGGCTATTATAAATAAGGCTGCTATGAACATAGTGGAGCACGTGTCTTTTTTATAAGTTGGGGCATCTTTTGGGTATATGCCCAAGATAGGTATAGCTGGATCCTCAGGCAGTTCAATGTCCAATTTTCTGAGGAACCTCCAGACTGATTTCCAGAATGGTTGTACCAGTCTGCAATCCCACCAACAATGGAGGAGTGTTCCTCTTTCTACGCATCCTCGCCGTTGCTGCAACTTTTAAGCTATCTTTTACACAAGTGCATGCTCACCGAAGAAGTTATGAAGTTAACCTTCAGTGGTTGTAGCTCATTTGAATAAACTGTTTCAAAAATCCCAATAATTACTGAATTGTTTTGACTTCACCTTGGCACAACCATTTATTTACTTGTCTCTACCAATTAAGGGTGATTACACCAATTCTGTTTCAAAGGAACAGACTTGGGGTCATTGTATGGAGTAAGCATTCTTGGTATTTTTAAGTATCCCCGGTATTTTTGTCCCCATCATGATGGTCATATCTCAATACAACTGGTGCTGCAGAATGGTATATATGTGTGTGCATGTGTATGTACATGTGTGTACTTGTGGAAGCCAGAAATCAACCTCAAGTGTCTTCTTAGTTGCTCCCCAGTTTATCTTTTGTGACAGACTCTCTCCCTGAACCTGGAGCTACTACTCAGCTAGGCTAGTCAGTGAACTCCAGGGAACCACCTGTCCATCCATTACCACAACATCCCAACATTTGGGTAATAGACAAGTACCTCTGCACCTGACTTGTATGTGGGTGCTGTGAATCTGAACTGAGGGCCTCACAGTCATCGTCCTGAGGCCTTCCTGAGTGAACAGTATGGGCAAAGCAAGATAATGTTACCCAAGCTAAGACTAGCTTTTGCCTTCTGAGATGGAAGGGACAGAAGCTTGGTAAAGAACCAACATGAGGGCGGATCCCGGACCGCAGCAGCTCTCTGCTCCCAAACCCCGTGGGAGAGAGACCTCACCGCCTGATCAGGTGGGCACTCCTGAGGCTGCAGAGCGGAGGAGACCACCAACATTGCCCACCCCTGCCCACATCCCTGGCCCAAGAGGCAACTGTATAAGGCCTCTGGGTTCCCGTAGGGGAGGGCCCGGAAGCGGCAGGACCCCTGTGCCTGAGACACTGCCGGAACCTGAAGGAAACAGACCGGATAAACAGTTCTCTGCACCCAAATCCCGTGGGAGGGAGAGCTGAACCTTCAGAGAGGCGGACACGCCTGGGAAACCAGAAGAGACTGCACTCTGTGCACATCCAGGCGCCAGAGGAAAACACCAAACGTCATCTGAAACCCTGGTGCACGGAGGCTCCCGGAAGGAGCGGCACAGATTTTCCCGGTTGCTGCCACAGCGGAGAGGACTTAGGCAGTACCCCGCGAGCAAACTTGAGCCTTGGAACCACAGGTAGGACCAATTTTTCCCCTGCAAGAAACCTGCCTGGTGAACTCAAGACACAGGCCCACAGGAACAGCTGAAGACCTGTAGAGAGGAAAAACTACACGCCCGAAAGCAGAACACTCTGTCCCCATAACTGGCTGAAAGAAAACAGGAAAACAGGTCTACAGCACTCCTGACACACAGGTTATAGGACAGTCTAGCCACTGTCAGAAATAGCAGAACAAAGTAACACTAGAGATAATCTGATGGCGAGAGGCAAGCACAGGAACCCAAGCAACAGAAACCAAGACTACATGGCATCATCGGAGCCCAATTCTCCCACCAAAGCAAACACGGAATATCCAAACACACCAGAAAAGCAAGACCTAGTTTCAAAATCATATTTGATCATGATGCTGGAGGACTTCAAGAAAGACATAAAGAACTCCCTTAGAGAACAAGTAGAAGCCTACAGAGAGGAATCGCAAAAATCCCTGAAAGAATTCCAGGAAAACACAATCAAACAGTTGAAGGAATTAAAAATGGAAATAGAAGCAATCAAGAAAGAACACATGGAAACAACCCTGGACATAGAAAATCAAAAGAAAAGACAAGGAGCTGTAGATACAAGCTTCACCAACAGAATTCAAGAGATGGAAGAGAGAATCTCGGGAGCAGAAGATTCCATAGAAATCATTGACTCAACTGTCAAAGATAATGTAAAGCGGAAAAAGCTACTGGTCCAAAACATACAGGAAATCCAGGACTCAATGAGAAGATCAAACCTAAGGATAATAGGTATAGAAGAGAGTGAAGACTCCCAGCTCAAAGGACCAGTAAATATCTTCAACAAAATCATAGAAGAAAACTTCCCTAACCTAAAAAAAGAGATACCCATAGGCATACAAGAAGCCTACAGAACTCCAAATAGATTGGACCAGAAAAGAAACACCTCCCGTCACATAATTGTCAAAACACCAAACGCACAAAATAAAGAAAGAATATTAAAAGCAGTAAGGGAAAAAGGTCAAGTAACATATAAAGGCAGACCTATCAGAATCACACCAGACTTTTCGCCAGAAACTATGAAGGCCAGAAGATCCTGGACAGATGTCATACAGACCCTAAGAGAACACAAATGCCAGCCCAGGTTACTGTATCCTGCAAAACTCTCAATTAACATAGATGGAGAAACCAAGATATTCCATGACAAAACCAAATTTACACAATATCTTTCTACAAGTCCAGCACTACAAAGGATAATAAAGGGTAAAGCCCAACATAAGGAGGCAAGCTATACCCTAGAAGCAAGAAACTAATCATCTTGGCAACAAAACAAAGAGAATGAAAGCACACAAACATAACCTCACTTCCAAATATGAATATAACGGGAAGCAATAATCACTATTCCTTAATATCTCTCAATATCAATGGCCTCAACTCCCCAATAAAAAGACATAGATTAACAAACTGGATACGCAACGAGGACCCTGCATTCTGCTGCCTACAGGAAACACACCTCAGAGACAAAGACAGACATTACCTCAGAGTGAAAGGCTGGAAAACAATTTTCCAAGCAAATGGTCAGAAGAAGCAAGCTGGAGTAGCCATTCTAATATCAAATAAAATCAATTTTCAACTAAAAGTCATCAAAAAAGATAAGGAAGGACACTTCATATTCATCAAAGGAAAAATCCACCAAGATGAAGTCTCAATCCTAAATATCTATGCCCCAAATACAAGGGCACCTACATATGTAAAAGAAACCTTACTAAAGCTCAAAACACACATTGCACCTCACACAATAATAGTGGGAGATTTCAACACCCCACTCTCATCAATGGACAGATCATGGAAACAGAAATTAAACAGAGATGTAGACAGACTAAGAGAAGTCATGAGCCAAATGGAGTTAACAGATATTTATAGAACATTCTATCCTAAAGCAAAAGGATATACCTTCTTCTCAGCTCCTCATGGTACTTTCTCCAAAATTGACCATATAATTGGTCAAAAAACGGGCCTCAACAGGTACAGAAAGATAGAAATAATCCCATGTGTCCTATCGGACCACCATGGCCTAAAACTGGTCTTCAATAACAATAAGGGAAGAATGCCCACATATACGTGGAAATTGAAAAATGCTCTACTCAATGATAACCTGGTCAAGGAAGAAATAAAGAAAGAAATTAAAAACTTTTTAGAATTTAATGAAAATGAAGGTACAACATACCCAAACTTATGGGACACAATGAAAGCTGTGCTAAGAGGAAAACTCATAGCGCTGAGTGCCTGCAGAAAGAAACAGGAAAGAGCATATGTCAGCAGCTTGACAGCACACCTAAAAGCTCTAGAACAAAAAGAAGCAAATACACCCAGGAGGAGTAGAAGGCAGGAAATAATCAAACTCAGAGCTGAAATCAACCAAGTAGAAACAAAAAGGACCATAGAAAGAATCAACAGAACCAAAAGTTGGTTCTTTGAGAAAATCAACAAGATAGATAAACCCTTAGCCAGACTAACGAGAGGACACAGAGTGCGTCCAAATTAACAAAATCAAAAATGAAAAGGGAGACATAACTACAGATTCAGAGGAAATTCAAAAAATCATCAGATCTTACTATAAAAACCTATATTCAACAAAACTTGAAAATCTTCAGGAAATGGACAATTTCCTAGACAGATACCAGGTATCGAAGTTAAATCAGGAACAGATAAACCAGTTAAACAACCCCATAACTCCTAAGGAAATAGAAGCAGTCATTAAAGGTCTCCCAACCAAAAAGAGCCCAGGTCCAGACGGGTTTAGTGCAGAATTCTATTAAACCTTCATAGAAGACCTTATACCAATATTATCCAAACTATTCCACAAAATTGAAACAGATGGAGCCCTACCGAATTCCTTCTATGAAGCCACAATTACTCTTATACCTAAACCACACAAAGACCCAACAAAGAAAGAGAATTTCAGACCAATTTCCCTTATGAATATCGACGCAAAAATACTCAATAAAATTCTGGCAAACCGAATTCAAGAGCACATCAAAACAATCATCCACCATGATCAAGTAGGCTTCATCCCAGGCATGCAGGGATGGTTTAATATAAGGAAAACCATCAACGTGATCCATCATATAAACAAACTGAAAGAACAGAACCACATGATCATTTCATTAGATGCTGAGAAAGCATTTGACAAAATTCAACACCCCTTCATGATAAAAGTCCTGGAAAGAATAGGTATTCAAGGCCCATACCTAAACATAGTAAAAGCCATATACAGCAAACCAGTTGCTAACATTAAACTAAATGGAGAGAAACTTGAAGCAATCCCACTAAAATCAGGGACTAGACAAGGCTGCCCACTCTCTCCCTACTTATTCAATATAGTTCTTGAAGTTCTAGCCAGAGCAATCAGACAACAAAAGGAGATCAAGGGGATACAGATCGGAAAAGAAGAGGTCAAAATATCACTATTTGCAGACGACATGATAGTATATTTAAGTGATCCCAAAAGTTCCACCAGAGAACTACTAAAGCTGATAAACAACTTCAGCAAAGTGGCTGGGTATAAAATTAACTCAAATAAATCAGTTGCCTTCCTCTATACAAAAGAGAAACAAGCCGAGAAAGAAATTAGGGAAACGACACCCTTCATAATAGACCCAAATAATATAAAGTACCTCGGTGTGACTTTAACCAAGCAAGTAAAAGATCTGTACAATAAGAACTTCAAGACACTGAGGAAAGAAATTGAAGAAGACCTCAGAAGATGGAAAGATCTCCCATGCTCATGGATTGGCAGGATTAATATAGTAAAAATGGCCATTTTACCAAAAGCAATCTACAGATTCAATGCAATCCCCATCAAAATACCAATCCAATTCCTCAAAGAGTTAGACAGAACAATTTGCAAATTCATCTGGAATAACAAAAAACCCAGGATAGCTAAAGCTATCCTCAACAATAAGAGGACTTCAGGGGGAATCACTATCCCTGAACTCAAGCAGTATTACAGAGCAATAGTGATAAAAACTGCATGGTATTGGTACAGAGACAGACAGATAGACCAATGGAATAGAATTGAAGACCCAGAAATGAACCCACACACCTATGGTCACTTGATTTTTGACAAAGGAGCCAAAACCATCCAATGGAAAAAAGATAGCATTTTCAGCAAATGGTGCTGGTTCAACTGGAGGGCAACATGTAGAAGAATGCAGATCGATCCATGCTTATCACCCTGTACAAAGCTTAAGTCCAAGTGGATCAAGGACCTCCACATCAAACCAGACACACTCAAACTAATAGAAGAAAAACTAGGGAAGCATCTGGAACACATGGGCACTGGAAAAAATTTCCTGAACAAAACACCAATGGCTTATGCTCTAAGATCAAGAATCGACAAATGGGATCTCATAAAACTGCAAAGCTTCTGTAAGGCAAAGGACACTGTGGTTAGGACAAAACGGCAACCAACAGATTGGGAAAAGATCTTTACCAATCCTATAACAGATAGAGGCCTTATATCCAAAATATACAAAGAACTCAAGAAGTTAGACCGCAGGGAAACAAATAACCCTATTAAAAAATGGGGTTCAGAGCTAAACAAAGAATTCACAGCTGAGGAATGCCGAATGGCTGAGAAACACCTAAAGAAATGTTCAACATCTTTAGTCATAAGGGAAATGCAAATCAAAACAACCCTGAGATTTCACCTCACACCAGTGAGAATGGCTAAGATCAAAAACTCAGGTGACAGCAGATGCTGGCGAGGATGTGGAGAAAGAGGAACACTCCTCCATTGTTGGTGGGATTGCAGACTGGTAAAACCATTCTGGAAATCAGTCTGGAGGTTCCTCAGAAAATTGGACATTGAACTGCCTGAGAATCCAGCCATACCTCTCTTGGGCATATACCCAAAAGATGCCTCAACATATAAAAGAGACACGTGCTCCACTATGTTCATCGCAGCCTTATTTATAATAGCCAGAAACTGGAAAGAACCCAGATGCCCTTCAACAGAGGAATGGATACAGAAAATGTGGTACATCTACACAATGGAATATTACTCAGCTATCAAAAACAACGAGTTTATGAAATTCGTAGGCAAATGGTTGGAACTGGAAAATATCATCCTGAGTGAGCTAACCCACTCACAGAAAGACATACATGGTATGCACTCATTGATAAGTGGCTATTAGCCCAAATGCTTGAATTACCCTAGATCCCTAGAACAAAGGAAACTCAAGACGGATGATCAAAATGTGAATGCTTCACTCCTTCTTTAAATGAGGAAAAAGAATACCCTTGGCAGGGAAGGGAGAGGCAAAGATTAAAACAGAGACTGAAGGAACACCCATTCAGAGCCTGCCCCACAGGTGGCCCATACATATACAGCCACCCAATTAGACAAGATGGATGAAGCAAAGAAGTGCAGACCGACAGGAGCCGGATGTAGATCGCTCCTGAGAGACACAGCCAGAATACAGCAAATACAGAGGCGAATGCCAGCAGCAAACCACTGAACTGAGAATAGGTCCCCCGTTGAAGGAATCAGAGAAAGAACTGGAAGAGCTTGAAGGTGCTCGAGACCCCAAAAGTACAACAATGTCAAGCAACCAGAGCTTCCAGGGACTAAGCCACTACCTAAAGACTATACATGGACTGACCCTGGACTCTGTCCCCATCGGTAGCAATGAATATCCTAGTAAGAGCACCAGTGGAAGGGGAAGCCCTGGGTCCTGCTAAGACTGAACCCCCAGTGAACTAGACTATGCGGGGAGGGTGGCAATGGGGGGAGGTTTGGGAGGGGAACACCCATAAGGAAGGGGAGGGGGGAGGGTGATGTTTGTCCGGAAACCGGGAAAGGGAATAACACTTGAAATGTATATAAGAAATACTCAAGTTAATAAAAAAAAAAAAGAAATGTAAGTAAAGAAATATATCTAATTTAAACAAACAAACAAAAAAAAAGAACCAACATGAGAGTTGCTGCTAACCTCCACCCCTGAGATGAGCTGAACTTCTGTAATAGGATCCTGACCTGTGTTTGCCTATTAGTTTTTAACCTGCATTTGCTTTCTAATCTTCAAATGTAATAGCGAGTCCTTCCTCACTTCAAGTCTTCATCTGATACAGTTTGAAATGATACCACACTAGAGAATAAAGCCAGTGAGCCTCAGAACCTGTCCTTTCTCAGGTCCCTGTTGTCAAAGATCGATCTGTGAGTTGTCTGACACGTATCCCGGTTTACTTTTTTTATAATGAATCATAGAAATCCTGCTTAGAAGGAAAAATGGAATTTTAAATTCTGTCTGTTTGTATGAAAGGCTTGGAGCTATTTTAGTACTGTAATATAATTTATCATTTTGAAATGAGCCATTTATCTCAATGGCTATGATCTATAGCTTGCTCTGGGACTCACATGTCAGGTGTCATGTTAAAATTGGCTGTGGCTACATATACAGCCACCCAATTAGACAAGATGGATGAAGCAAAGAAGTGCAGACCAACAGGAACCGGATGTAGAGCTCTCCTGACAGACACAGCAAGAATACAGCAAATACATAGGTGAATGCCAGCAGCAAACCACTGAACTGAGAATGAGACCCCCGTTGAAGGAATCAGAGAAAGGACTGGAAGAGCTTGAAGGGGCTTGAGACCCCATATGAACAACAATGCCAAGCAACCAGAGCTTCCAGGGACTAAGCCACTAACCAAAGACTATACATGGACTGACCCTGGACTCTGACCTCATAGGTAGCATTGAATATCCTAGTAAGATCACCAGTATAAGGGGAAGCCCTGGGTCCTGTTAAGACTGAATCCCCAGTGAACGTGATTGTTGGGGGGAGGGCGGTAATGGGGGGAGGATGGGGAGGGGAACACCCATATAGAAGGGGAGGGGGAGGGGTTAGGGGGATGTTGGCCCAGAAACCGGGAAAAGGAATAACATTCGAAATGTAAATAAGAAATACTCAAGTTAATAAAAAAGTAAAATAAAAAAAGAAAGAGATAAGATTATTAGAATTCCTAAAAAAAAAAAAGAAAAGAAAAAAGAAAAAAAGAAAAAAAAAAAGAAAATTGACTGTGGCTTCAGGTTTACGTCCTGAAGAATAAACACTGAAGCGCTCTTGCAAAAAGTCTCTGCAGACTTAGGACTACTTTCAAGAGATAGCTCTTCTGTTTGAATAGCTCAGTGCAGTGTGACCATTTGGAATTAAGTTCTATGAATTTGTACTGAAGTGCCAAACTCAACACAAGCTGTCTTCCTTAGTGGTCTTTTCTAGAGTCTGTTTTTTGATCTTTTTAAAAAAGTAAGTTTCAGAAATGTCAACTGCTTTAAACATTTTAAAAAGTAGATATTAAAAAGTTTGAAGAGAACTGAAGATTCGGGTCAATGATAAAGACGTTCCCTACCATTACATGAATACAGCTGTATTCAATCTCTATTGTGTAAACCCATGCACGAGCACACACACACACACACACACACACACACACACACACACACACACACACGCAAATGCACATGCACATGCACACATGCACACATGCACACACCCTGGGATAACCTGGAATTTTAGTACTTGGGAGGCCGAAGCAGGAGGATTGCTGTAAATTTGATGCTACATAGTAAATTCCAGGCCAGTTTGAGTTGCAGAGCAAACATTCTCTCAGCAAGTACAAAAATAAAAGAAAAAGGAATGAAGGAAAGGAAGGGGGAGGGAAGGAGGGAGAAAGAGATGGAGTCAGAAGGGAGAGAAGGGGGAAAGGAGGGAGAGAGGGAGAGAGGAAGGAAGAAGTCAATGAGAGATTTCATGTATTTAACAAATACTAGATTATACCCGGTGTGGGCTTGTGGCCATTGGACAAATCTTTGGCTGTGAAAGTTTAAGGAATGAAAGCTATTGTGCGTCAACTTTGATTTTTATGCATTGTATTAGCTTTAATTAGTGGACATCCTGCCTCTTTTAAGCTGGATTTTTGCCCTGGCTTCTTTCCTTCCTTCCTTCCTTCCTCCCTCCCTCTGCCCCACCCAATTTTCCCTTCCTAGATCATTGCCAGGGTTAATGCTGGCTCTGGTTTAGTTTCTGCCTCTAAGCTAGGAAACTCTGAGAACTACTTTCAATGTGGAAAAAAAAAAAAAAACAGACACAGAAAAAAAAATTGGCAGAAGTCAAATCACTTCATTCCCTTGGCCCTTAATTAAGGGAATTGCAGAAGTGCTAATTTAATTACATTTAAACACCTTGTTGAAATTCAGAAGCCTATTAGCTTCAGGCACACCACATATCTGTGATATGAGTCCAAAGACCTTGTTTCAATTTTATAAACAAATGCTTGATCTGTCTGGAGCCTTATATTAAAATATAGTTCTGGTTTATTTCACTGGGTTCACTATATAGTAACTGTCACCATAAATACTTATGAACCATGGTCCATAATTTTATTATTTAATAAATTAGGTCTCTACTTAGTAAAATACATTATTTATTCAGTTAACAGCTACAGACATGAGGTACTTCCATGGTGCACGTACATACATGTAGGAAAATACCAGTATACACAAAATAAATAAATCTTTAAAGCAAATAACAAAAGACTGTTTGGTAGAGGGCTGGGAATAGGGCTCAGTCAGTAAAGGATGTACCTCAAAAAATGAGGAACTGAGTTCAGATCCCCAGCACCCATGTAAAAACCCAGATGTGGCACTATGCTATCATCCTAGCCTAGGGAAATACAAAGATAGGTAGGTCCCTAGAGGTCATTGGCCAACCAGCCTATCTGAATCAGTGTGCTCCAGGTTCAGTGAGGGATCCTGTCTCAAAATAATGAGAGGGAGGGGTAATGGAAGGAAGCATCGGATGTTGGCCTTTAGCCTCTATATGTGTGCACACTTGTGCATATGCACCCTTATGCACATGCACTGGAGTACACATAAACATTCCTATACTACATACATTCTGAAAGAAAAATAAAAGGAAGGAAAGAAGCAAGGAAGGAAAGATGGAGCATTCAGGAACTAGTGGAGAGCTCGTTCATAAATCCGTGTTCAGAGGACCAGGTTTCGAATAAGCTGGCCTAGCTGCCAACCAGTGGTAAGGCCCAGGCACCATCCATCCCCAGTGGGGGGCCTCTGGACTCATCCAGTACTGTGCCATGGCTTAAGATCCGTCCCCTTTCACCAGCTGACTGTAGGGTGCTCGGTCACTCTGTAGGTGAAGCAGGTGAACCTGATTCATGCTGGGGCAGGAACCCAGCTTGTCAGTCACTGAACTACTATCTAGATACTTTGTGTCTCTGTCTTTCTGCCTCTAGTTTAACTGCCTTTGAGCCAGGTGACATTTGGCAGGATGTCAAGGCAATGCTCGATTTCCACAGACAGAGGCAAGATGGAATAAAGGATAAAAATAAATAATATTTGAATTCCGAATCCAAATACTCTCACAGGAGAGGGCTTTGGGTTTTGGTTTGTTGTTGTTGTTGGTTGGTTGGTTGGTTTTGTGTATGTGTGTGTGTCTATTGTTGTTGCTATTGTTTTTAACTAGGGAGAACTTTGTCTGAGGACAGGACTTCCAGGAAGTCTCAGAGGCTGATGAACCTTTATTGTTGTTTTGTTTCCAGAGACCCCTACACCTCCACAAGCATCTCTAGTTTTAAGGTCCCCTTCTGGAAGTAGTTAGAATTGTACCTGTCTACCTGGGAGCTCCTCTCTGTAATCCCTTCGTCAAAGATTAACGATGAGGGTGAATATGAAAGTTTAGAAAAAGCCCTTTGGGTCCATATTAAGACCAAAAATCTTACAGAAATAATTTTTAGTCAGCCTCATACTTGAGCTTGTGTCCGGAAATTAAAGTCTAAAACCTCAGTGCCCAGAGTAGAGAGGTTGCACGTTGTCTAAATCTTTCCCACCACAGCAGCCCCCAAATAAGTCACAGCTGCCAAATCTAGCTAAATCTTTGTGTATGCGTGTATATGGACATTTTGAGATGTGTAAGTGTGCAAGTGTGTATTTGTGGAGCTAGAGCTCAAACTTGGGTTTTTATCTCAGTGCTGGGACTGAAAGCAGGCATCATTAAGCGCAGCATTTTTTTTTAAAATGGGTTCTTGGTTGAACTCGGGACTTTATGCTTCCAAGACAAGCATTTCACTGAACCATCTCTACAGCTCATAGCTGCTGATTCTTACATTAAAACACCCTTCCTCACAAGTTTCCCACCAAATATTCAAGAAAGGTTTTAATGAAGTCTTCCTGTGCTGCCCTTTGAAGTAAGGGGATTATTCATCCATTCAACCAGCTCTTACCAAGGGTGGGCCACAGGTCATCTCTGTGCAAGGTACTCAGAGAACACACAGCTGGTAGACTTGACTCTTATCCACCAATCACTGGCAGTGATGTTGAATTTTCAGGATGATGCAGAGTCAAACATTGGTCGTTCTTCTTCCCTTGGTCTTGGTCATGCCAACGTGGTTGGAATGTCTTGGATTGTATTAAAAAACATGACATAAAATTGGACTTTAAAGAATGGGACGATAGGGAAAGGGCGGCGCAGATCTTCCTGGTTGCTGCCGCCGCGGAGAGCTCATAAGCAACACCCCACGAGCAAACTTGAGCCTCGGGACCACAGGTAAGACCAACTTTTCTGCTGCAAGCGGCCTGCCTGGTGAACTCAAGACACAGGCCCACAGAAACAGCTGAAGACCTGTAGATAGGAAAAACTACACGCCCGAAAGCAGAACACTCTGTCCCCATAACTGGCTGAAAGAAAACAGGAAAACAGGTCTACAGCACTCCTGAAACACAGGCTTATAGGACAGTCTAACCACTGTCAGAAATAGCAGAACAAAGTAACACTAGAGATAATCTGATGGCGAGAGGCAAGGGCAGGCACCCAAGGAACAGAAACCAAGACTACATGGCATCATCGGAGCCCAATTCTCCCACCAAAGCAAACACAGAATATCCAAACACACCAGAAAAGCAAGATCTAGTTTCAAAATCATATTTGATCATGATGCTGGAGGACTTCAAGAAAGACGTGAAGAACTCCCTTAGAGAACAAGTAGAACCCTACAGAGAGGAATCGCAAAAATCCCTGAAAGAATTCCAGGAAAACATAAATAAACAAGTAGAAGCCCATAGAGAGGAGTCACAAAAATCCCTGAAAGAATTCCAGGAAAACACAATCAAACAGTTGAAGGAATTAAAAATGGAAATAGAAGCAATCAAGAAAGAACACATGGAAACAACCCTGGATATAGAAAACCAAAAGAAGAGACAAGGAGCTGTAGATACAAGCCTCACCAACAGAATACAAGAGATGGAAGAGAGAATCTCAGGAGCAGAAGATTCCATAGAAATCATCGACTCAACTGTCAAAGATAATGTAAAGCGGAAAAAGCTACCGATCCAAAACATACAGGAAATCCAGGGCTCAATGAGAAGATCAAACCTAAGGATAATAGGTATAGAAGAGAGTGAAGACTCCCAGCTCAAAGGACCAGTAAATATCTTCAACAAAATCATAGAAGAAAACTTCCCTAACCTAAAGAAAGAGATACCAATAAGCATACAAGAAGCCTACAGAACTCCAAATAGAATGGACCAGAAAAGAAACTCGTCCCTTCACATAATAGTCAAAACACCAAATGCAAAAAATAAAGAAAGAATATTAAAAGCAGTAAGGGAAAAAGGTCAAGTAACATATAAAGGCAGACCTATCAGAATCACACCAGACTTTTCGCCAGAAACTATGAAAGCCAGAAGATCCTGGACAGATGTCATACAGACCCTAAGAGAACACAAATGACAGCCCAGGTTACTGTATCCTGCAAAACTCTCAATTAACATAGATGGAGAAACCAAGATATTCCATGACAAAACCAAATTTACACAATATCTTCGTACAAATCCAGCACTACAAAGGATAATAAATGGTAAAGCCCAACATAAGGAGGCAAGCTATACCCTAGAAGAAGCAAGAAACTAATCGTCTTGGCAACAAAACAAAGAGAAGAAAAACACACAAAAATAACCTCATATCCAAATATGAATATAACAGGAAGCAATAATCACTATTCCTTAATATCTCTCAACATCAATGGTCTCAACTCCCCAATAAAAAACATAGATTAACAAACTGGATACGCAACGAGGACCCTGCATTCTGCTGCCTACAGGAAACACACCTCAGAGACAAAGACAGACACTACCTCAGGTGAAAGGCTGGAAAACAACTTTCCAAGCAAATGGTCGGAAGAAGCAAGCTGGAGTAGCCATTCTAATATCAAATAAAATCAATTTTCAACTAAAAGTCATCAAAAAAGATAAGGAAGGACACTTCATATTCATCAAAGGAAAAATCCACCAAGATGAACTCTCAATCCTAAATATCTATGCCCCAAATACAAGGGCACCTACATACGTAAAAGAAACCTTACTAAAGCTCAAAACACACATTGCACCTCACACAATAATAGTAGGAGATTTCAACACCCCACTCTCATCAGTGGACAGATCATGGAAACAGAAATTAAACAGAGACGTAGACAGACTAAGAGAAGTCATGAGCCAAATGGACTTAACGGATATTTATAGAACATTCTATCCTAAAGCAAAAGGATATACCTTCTTCTCAGCTCCTCATGGTACTTTCTCCAAAACTGACCACATAATTGGTCAAAAAACAGGCCTCAACAGGTACAGAAAGATAGAAATAATCCCATGTGTCCTATCAAACCACCATGGCCTAAAGCTGGTCTTCAATAACAATAAGGGAAGAATGCCCACATATACGTGGAAATTGAACAATGCTCTACTCAATGATAACCTGGTCAAGGAAGAAATAAAGAAAGAACTTAAAGACTTTTTAGAATTTAATGAAAATGAAGCTACAACATACTCAAACTTATGGGACACAATGAAAGCTGTGCTAAGAGGAAAACTCATTGCGCTGAGTGCCTGCAGAAAGAAACAGGAAAGAGCATATGTCAGCAGCTTGACAGCACACCTAAAAGCTCTAGAACAAAAAGAAGCAAACACACCCAGGAGGAGTAGAAGGCAGGAAATAATCAAACTCAGAGCTGAAATCAACCAAGTAGAAACAAAAAGGACCATAGAAAGAATCAACAGAACCAAAAGTTGGTTCTTTGAGAAAATCAACAGGATAGATAAACCCTTAGCCAGACTAACTTGAGGACACAGAGAGTGTGTCCAAGTTAACAAAATCAGAAATGAAAAGGTAGACATAACTACAGCTTCAGAGGAAATTCAAAAAACCATCAGATCCTACTACAAAAACCTATATTCAACAAAACTGGACAATCTGGAGGAAATGGACAATTTCCTAGACAGATACCAGGTACCGAAGCTAAATCAGGAACAGATAAACCAGTTAAACAACCCCATAACTCCTAAGGAAATAGAAGCAGTCATTAAAGGTCTCCCAACCAAAAAGAGCCAGGTCCAGACAGGTTTAGTGCAGAATTCTATCAGACCTTCATAGAAGACCTCATACCAATATTATCCAAACTATTCCACAAACTTGAAACAGATGGAGCACTACCGAATTCCTTCTACGAAGCCACAATTACTCTTATACCTAAACCACACAAAGACCCAACAAAGAAAGAGAACTTCAGACCAATTTCCCTTATGAATATCGACGCAAAAATACTCAATAAAATTCTGGCAAACCGAATCCAAGAGCACATCAAAACAATCATCCACCATGATTAAGTAGGCTTCATGCCAGGCATGCAGGGATGGTTTAATATACGGAAAACCATCAACGTGATCCATTATATAAACAAACTGAAAGAACAAAACCACATGATCATTTCATTAGATGCTGAGAAATCATTTGACAAAATTTAACACCCCTTCATGATAAAAGTCCTGGAAAGAATAGGAATTCAAGGCCCATACCTAAACATAGTAAAAGCCATATACAGCAAACCAGTTGCTAACATTAAACTAAATGGAGAGAAACTTGAAGCAATCCCACTAAAATCAGGGACTAGACAAGGCTGCCCACTCTCTCCCTACGTATTCAATATAGTTCTTGAAGTTCTAGCCAGAGCAATCAGACAACAAAAGGAGGTCAAGGGGATACAGATCAGAAAAGAAGAAGTCAAAATATCACTATTTGCAGATGACATGATAGTATATTTAAGTGATCCCAAAAGTTCCACCAGAGAACTACTAAAGCTGATAAACAATTCAGCAAAGTGGCTGGGTATAAAATTAACTCACATAAATCAGTAGCCTTCCTCTACACAAAAGAGAAACAAGCTGAGAAAGAAATTAGGGAAATGACACCCTTCATAATAGACCCAAATAATATAAAGTACCTCAGTGTGCCTTTAACCAAGCAAGTAAAAGATGTGTACAATAAGAACTTCAAGACTCTGAAGAAAGAAATTGAAGAAGTCCTCAGAAGATGGAAAGATCTCCCATGCTCATGGAGTGGCAGGATTAATATAGTAAAAATTGCCATTCTACCAAAAGCGATCTACAGATTCAGTGCAATCCCCATCAAAATACCAATCCAATTCTTCAAAGAGTTAGACAGAACAATTTGCAAATTCATCTGGAATAACAAAAATCCCAGGATAGCTAAAACTATCCTCAACAATAAAAGGACTTCAGGGGGAATCACTATCCCTGAACTCAAGCAGTATTACAGAGCAATAGTGATAAAAACTGCATGGTATTGGTACAGAGACAGACAGATAGACCAATGGAATAGAATTGAAGACCCAGAAATGAACCCACACAACTATGGGCACTTGATTTTTGACAAAGGAGCCAAAACCATCCAATGGAAAAAAGATAGCATTTTCAGCAAATGGTGCTGGTTCAACTGGAGAGCAACATGTAGAAGAATGCAGATCTTTCCATGCTTAGCACCCTGTACAAAGCTTAAGTCCAAGTGGATCAAGGACCTCCACATCAAACCAGACACACTCAAACTAATAGAAGAAAAACTAGGGAAGCATCTGGAACACATGGGCACTGGAAAAAATTTCCTGAACAAAACACCAATGGCTTATGCTCTAAGATCAAGAATCGACAAATGGGATCTCATAAAACTGCAAAGCTTCTGTAAGGCAAAGGACACTGTGGTTAGGACAAAACGGCAACCAACAGATTGGGAAAAGATCTTTACCAACCCTACAACATATAGAGGCCTTATATCCAAAATATACAAAGAACTCATGAAGTTAGACTGCAGGGAGACAAATAACCCTATTAAAAAATGGGGTTCAGAGCTAAACAAAGAATTCACAGCTGAGGAATGCCGAATGGCTGAGAAACACCTAAAGAAATGTTCAACATCTTTAGTCATGAGGGAAATGCAAATCAAAACAACCCGGAGATTTCACCTCACGCCAGTGAGAATGACTAAGATCAAAAACTCAGGTGACAGCAAATGCTGGCAACGATGCAGAGAAAGAGGAACACTCCTCCATTGTTGGTGGGGTTGCAGACTGGTACAACCATTCTGGAAATCAGTCTGGAGGTTCCTCAGAAAATTGGACATTGAACTGCCTGAGGACACAGCTATACCTCTCTTGGGCATATACCCAAAAGATGCCCCAACATATAAAAAAGACACGTGCTCCACTATGTTCATAGCAGCCTTATTTATAATAGCCAGAAGCTGGAAAGAACCCAGATGCCCTTCAACAGAGGAATGGATACAGAAAATGTGGTACATCTACACAATGGAATATTACTCAGCTATCAAAAACAATGACTTTATGAAATTCATAGGCAAATGGTTGGAACTGGAAAATATCATCCTGAGTGAGGTAACCCAATCACAGAAAAACACACATGGTATGCACTCATTGATAAGTGGCTATTAGCCCAAATGCTTGAATTACCCCAGATGCCTAGAACACATGAAACTCAAGACGGATGATCAAAATGTGAATGCTTCACTCCTTCTTTAAAAGGGGAACAAGAATACCCTTGGCAGGGAATAGAGAGGCAAAGATTAAAACAGACACAGAAGGAACACCCATTCAGAGCCTGCCGCACATATGGCCCAACATATACAGCCATCCAATTAGACAAGATGGATGAAGCAAAGAAGTACAGCAGACAGGAACCGGATGTAGATCTCTCCTGAGAGACACAGCCAGAATACAGCAAATACAGAGGCGAATGCCAGCAGCAAACCACTGAACTGAGAACGGGACCCCCGTTGAAGGAATCAGAGAAAGAACTCGAAGAGCTTGAAGGAGCTCGAGACCCCTTATGAACAACAATGCCAAACAACCAGAGCTTCTAGGGACTAAGCCACTACCTAAAGACTATACATGGACTGACCCTGGACTCTGACCTCATAGGTAGCAATTAATATCCTAGTAAGAGCACCAGTGGAAGGGGAAGCCCTGGGTCCTGCTAAGACTGAACCCCGAGTGAACGTGATTGTTGGGGGGAGGGCGGCAATGGGGGAGGATGGGGAGGGGAACACCCCTAAAGAAGGGGAGAGGGAGGATTTAGGGGGATGTTGCCCGGAAACCGGGAAAGGGAATAACACTCGAAATGTGAATAAGAAATACTCAAGTTAATAAAAAAAAAAAAAAAGAATGGGACCATAAAACTGAGAGGACATGGAAAGGTATTCTGGGCCAGCACAGGGAGCAAACAAGACTTCAATGGTACAAGCAGCTGATGTTCTAATTTGACTAACCAGTCCTCCTGAGAAGCAGAACATCGAAATGATGGCCAAACTTTCCAAACTGGATATCTGGTCAAAGATGGAGAGCTTAGTCTGATCTCTATCTTTGTCCTTCTCCTTCTCTCTCTCTATCTGAAAATATATAAATAAGAAAAAGGAAGAAAAAAAGAGGTTAGTTCAGGCAACAAATGGGTGGGGATAAGATTGTTCTTTGGGGGATAAGGCAGTGCTATCACAGTCCCTGGGAGAACAGTTCACAGATTCTTTCTGCCCATCCTTACCCCCCTCCATTTTCCAAGTTGCTCTTCTTTGACCCCTCTTTGGGGGGAGTATTTTTCATCTCTTTGATAGCCTTGCTGTTTGCTTGCTCACTAAGTGATTTATTCATGGAGGCTGCCTCCAAGACAATGTGGGTTGAAAACCAAATGCAAATTACTAGAGATCAGCCAGGAGAAACACAAACCAACAGTCTCTAAGCCTATGCATACATCTGGGTAATGCAAGGTGTCCTGCCTTAGCTCAAAGTGGTGCCCAGGAGGTCCCCCCAAGGACATGTAGGGAACTAGGGGCAAAGCCTCTTGATGCTACCTCTTTGCTTTTTAAATTAAAGATCACATGAACTCAGGTTTTAGAAGGGAATCTCTGTTAGTTCTTAAAGTGAACCATACCTTTGCTCTCTTCCAATTAGGTTCCTACTACCTCAGATTCATAGTGTCCACCCCATGACCCACCCACACCTTCCAGATCTTTTCTGGTACATGAGAGTTAAGGTGATCTGTTGAAGAAACTTCTGGAGATGCAATTCTACTTGGCACTGGGAGCATATGTCTGGCTTTTGCCAGTTCAGGCATAGTGTGGGAAAGACCCATTTAATGGTGTGAGTTCATGCTCCGCTTTTTTCCCTGGGAGAAAACATGTGGAAACATAACTCAGAAGGTAGTTTTGACAATAGCTGGTTCCTTTGTCAGATTTGATGTGTGCTGTAGTGGGAATTCAGATCGTGGTATGTGGGTGACCTTAGAGAAGTCACAGCCCTCTTCAGCCTGTATTTGTTCATTCAACACAGAGACATGTAGCAACTCATTCTCTTAAACATTAAAGACATAGAAATAAATGCTATCAAAGGTTCTTATTTTAAAGTCTTGATCCCCACAGATGAGATACTGAAGGGCAGCAAAACCTTTAGCTGATGACAGGGAGGGCTTCCAGTCTTTGGGGATGCCCCCTTGAAGGGCACAGGGTAACTCCTTTTCTTTTACTTCCTGGCCATGAGAAAAGCACTTCACTATGATGTGTTCATCTGCATAGAACTAACAGAGACTTGTAAACAGTGACTCTACACATCATAAGCTGAACACTGGAAGTAGGACCGAATCTAAGTCTTTCATGGAGTCAATTACCAAGGTATTCAACTGAGTGAGAGGAAGTTGATTTAAAAGGGAAAGACCAAGTAGTCAGGAGAGGCTTCTCAGAAAAGGGGTCTCAATTGAGCAAAAAACAGCCAACATGAAGCAGCAAGCTACAACAAAATCTAGACCAAGAGCAGTTGGGTTAAGAGAGAGCATCTAGTGTAGAGCTCTCTCTCTCTCTCTCTCTCTCTCTCTCTCTCTCTCTCTCTCTCTCCCCCCCTCTCATTTACAAGGGACCCTGCCTTGATACTGGACACTGGATTCTAGAAATAGGGGCAAGACTCCTGTACTGTCAGAACAAAATCTTATTATTCACAGATGTACATGTTGCTTCTCCATGCTCCTTTTGCCATGGAAAATATTTGGAGGCAGAATCAGTAATGTTTACTAATGGATTTGGTTGTTGGAGTTGAGAGAATGATTGGCATTTAAAATGCTTTCTAATCTGGTACTCCACAAAAAGGTGTGTGAATTGATAGTCCAGGTAAGGCCTGATGACTTAAAAGTCCTACTTTGACTTAAAGATATCCATGACAAGAGGCATGGAAAACAGTTAGGTATGACAGTTGGAGCTTAGGAGCAAGGTCCAAAACTGGAGGCACACCTGGAAAAACTTCTCTTGGCAAATGCAAGGTCTTGTCTATCCTAAGACTAACGTTTCTACTAGAGATTGCTGTAAGGCTTTCCTCCTCACCTGAACAGCAGAATCCCTTGCAGCTACTGTTAAATACAGGTTCCTTGTTTCTTTCATGTGAAATCTTGTGATCCAATAGATAGGTAGACGGATGAGAACATAGATAATAGATTGATACTTCAGCATGCATCCAATGTGCACATCTTATTTTAAAAAATTTAGCATGCTTCCAGAGTTGAGCTTTGTTGCGATGGTTGATATCATGGCAACCTCTGTGGTTGAGATAATGGCAAGAGAACCACTGGTCCTGACTTCTCTGAGCTGATGGTTCTGAATGTCTGCCTCCAAGCATGATGAGGAAAAACAATCCCGTTTGTATAAGACAGCACAGTTGGGTTCTTTGTTATTCTTTAGCTATGCTGCGGCTTCAAAGCAACTCCCCAAAAGCATACTCAGTTGCAAGGCAATTATGATGGGAGGCAGGGCCTGATGGAATTTATATAGGGAAAAGACTGTACCCCTGTGAAACAATTAGTGCTAAGTATGAAACGGATTTGAGCCTACAAGTTTGCCTTCTTATTCTCTCATCCATGATGTCTGCAGCCATGGTATAACACAAAAAGACTTCCAGGAAACATGCCCTTGCCTGCGGAACTTTGAGTTAAAGAAACTTACCTTGTTTATAAATGGCCCCATCTTTGATATTTTGTTATAGCATCATGATATAAATTAAAAGTTACTGGATACACGTATTATTAACATATACATTTTAAACAAAAAAAAAATAAACCAATATCCTTAGGGAAGAACAACTTAGATAAATATTTCCTTAACTCAAGCTGAATGTCTTAGGGTTTCCATTACTGTGAAAAAGACACCATGACTGAGGCAATTCTTATAAAGAAAACATTTAATTGGGGTTGGCTTATGGTTTCAGAGGTTCAGTCCATTAACATCATGGTGGGAGGAAACAGGCAGACTTGGTGCTGGAGGAGCCAAGAGTTTTACATCTTAATCCAAAGGTGTAATCTGTCTTTTGCAGGCAGCCAGAAGGAGGGTCTCTTTCACACTGGGTGAAGCTTAAGCATAGAGACCTCAAAGCCCACACACACACAGTGGCTTACTTCCTCCAACAAGGCCACAACTTCTTTTTTTTTTTTTAATTTTTTTTTTATTAACTTGAGTATTTCTTATATACATTACGAGTGTTATTCCCTTTCCCGGTTTCCGGGCAAACATCTCCCTCCACCCTCCCCTTCCTTATGGGTGTTCCCCTCCCAACCCTCCCCCCATTGCCGCCCTCCCCCCATAGACTAGTTCACTGGGGGTTCAGTCTTAGCAGGACCCAGGGCTTCCCCTTCCACTGGTGCTCTTACTAGGATATTCATTGCTACCTATGGGGTCAGAGTCCAGGGTCAGTCCATGTATAGTCTTTAGGTAGTGGCTTAGTTCCTGGAAGCTCTGGTTGCTTGGCATTGTTGTACTTTTGGGGTCTCGAGCCCCTTCAAGCTCTTCCAGTTCTTTCTCTGATTCCTTCAATAGGGGACCTATTCTCAGTTCAGTGGTTTGCTGCTGGCATTCGCCTCTATATTTGCTGTATTCTGGCTGTGTCTCTCAGGAGCGATCTACATCCGGCTCCTGTCGGTCTGCACTTCTTTGCTTCATCCATCTTGTCTAATTGGGTGGCTGTATATGTATGGGCCACATGTGGGGCAGGCTCTGAATGGGTGTTCCTTCAGTCTCTGTTTTAATCTTTGCCTCTCCCTTCCCTGCCAAGGGTATTCATTTTCCTCATTTAAAGAAGGAGTGAAGCATTCACATTTTGATCATCCGTCTTGAGTTTCGTTTGTTCTAGGGATCTAGGGTAATTCAAGCATTTGGGCTAATAGCCACTTATCAATGAGTGCATACCATGTATGTCTTTCTGTGATTGGGTTAGCTCACTCAGGATGATATTTTCCAGTTCCAAACATTTGCCTACGAATTTCATAAACTCGTTGTTTTTGATAGCTGAGTAATATTCCATTGTGTAGATGTACCACATTTTCTGTATCCATTCCTCTGTTGAAGGGCATCTGGGTTCTTTCCATTTTCTGGCTATTATAAATAAGGCTGCGATGAACATAGTGGAGCACGTGTCTCTTTTATATGTTGAGGCATCTTTTGGGTATATGCCCAAGAGAGGTATAGCTGGATCCTCAGGCAGTTCAATGTCCAATTTTCTGAGGAACCTCCAGACTGATTTCCAGAATGGTTTTACCAGTCTGCAATCCCACCAACAATGGAGGAGTGTTCCTCTTTCTCCACATCCTCGCCAGCATCTGCTGTCACTTGAGTTTTTGATCTTAGCCAATCGCACTGGTGTGAGGTGAAATCTCAGGGTTGTTTTGATTTGCATTTCCCTTATGACTAAAGATGTTGAACATTTCTTTAGGTGTTTCTCAGCCATTCGGCATTCCTCAGCTGTGAATTCTTTGTTTAGCTCTGAACCCCATTTTTTAATAGGGTTATTTGTTTCCCTGCGGTCTAACTTCTTGAGTTCTTTGTATATTTTGGATATAAGGCCTCTATCTGTTGTAGGATTGGTAAAGATCTTTTCCCAATCTGTTGGTTGCCGTTTTGTCCTAACCACAGTGTCCTTTGCCTTACAGAAGCTTTGCAGTTTTATGAGATCCCATTTGTCGATTCTTGATCTTAGAGCATAAGCCATTGGTGTTTTGTTTAGGAAATTTTTTCCAGTGCCCATGTGTTCCAGATGCTTCCCTAGTTTTTCTTCTATTAGTTTGAGTGTGTCTGGTTTGATGTGGAGGTCCTTGATCCACTTGGACTTAAGCTTTGTACAGGGTGATAAGCATGGATCGATCTGCATTCTTCTACATGTTGCCCTCCAGTTGAACCAGCACCATTTGCTGAAAATGCTATCTTTTTTCCATTGGATGGTTTTGGCTCCTTTGTCAAAAATCAAGTGACCATAGGTGTGTGGGTTCATTTCTGGGTCTTCAATTCTATTCCATTGGTCTATCTGTCTGTCTCTGTACCAATACCATGCAGTTTTTATCACTATTGCTCTGTAATACTGCTTGAGTTCAGGGATAGTGATTCCCCCTGAAGTCCTCTTATTGTTGAGGATAGCTTTAGCTATCCTGGGTTTTTTGTTATTCCAGATGGATTTGCAAATTGTTCTGTCTAACTCTTTGAAGAATTGGATTGGTATTTTGATGGGGATTGCATTGAATCTGTAGATTGCTTTTGGTAAAATGGCCATTTTTACCATATTAATCCTGCCAATCCATGAGCATGGGAGATCTTTCCATCTTCTGAGGTCTTCTTCAATTTCTTTCCTCAGTGTCTTGAAGTTCTTATTGTACAGATCTTTTACTTGCTTGGTTAAAGTCACACCGAGGTACTTTATATTATTTGGGTCTATTATGAAGGGTGTCGTTTCCCTAATTTCTTTCTCGGCTTGTTTCTCTTTTGTATAGAGGAAGGCAATTGATTTATTTGAGTTAATTTTATACCCAGCCACTTTGCTGAAGTTGTTTATCAGCTTTAGTAGTTCTCTGGTGGAACTTTTGGGATCACTTAAATATACTATCATGTCATCTGCAAATAGTGATATTTTGACCTCTTCTTTTCCGATCTGTATCCCTTTGATCTCCTTTTGTTGTCTGATTGCTCTGGCTAGAACTTCAAGAACTATATTGAATAAGTAGGGAGAGAGTGGGCAGCCTTGTCTAGTCCCTGATTTTAGTGGGATTGCTTCAAGTTTCTCTCCATTTAGTTTAATGTTAGCAACTGGTTTGCTGTATATGGCTTTTACTATGTTTAGGTATGGGCCTTGAATTCCTATTCTTTCCAGGACTTTTATCATGAAGGAGTGTTGAATTTTGTCAAATGCTTTCTCAGCATCTAATGAAATGATCATGTGGTTCTGTTCTTTCAGTTTGTTTATATAATGGATCACATTGATGGTTTTCCGTATATTAAACCATCCCTGCATGCCTGGGATGAAGCCTACTTGATCATGGTGGATGATTGTTTTGATGTGCTCTTGAATTCGGTTTGCCAGAATTTTATTGAGTATTTTTGCGTCGATATTCATAAGGGAAATTGGTCTGAAGTTCTCTTTCTTTGTTGTGTCTTTGTGTGGTTTAGGTATAAGAGTAATTGCGGCTTCGTAGAAGGAATTCGGTAGGGCTCCATCTGTTTCAATTTTGTGGAATAGTTTGGATAATATTGGTATGAGGTCTTCTATGAAGGTTTGATAGAATTCTGCACTAAACCCGTCTGGACCTGGGCTCTTTTTGGTTGGGAGACCTTTAATGACTGCTTCTATTTCCTTAGGAGTTATGGGGTTGTTTAACTGGTTTATCTGTTCCTGATTTAACTTCGATACCTGGTATCTGTCTAGGAAATTGTCCATTTCCTGAATATTTTCAAATTTTGTTGAATATAGGTTTTTATAGTAAGATCTGATGATTTTTTGAATTTCCTCCGAATCTGTAGTTATGTCTCCCTTTTCATTTCTGATTTTGTTAATTTGGACACACTCTCTGTGTCCTCTCGTTAGTCTGGCTAAGGGTTTATCTATCTTGTTGATTTTCTCAAAGAACCAACTTTTGGTTCTGTTGATTCTTTCTATGGTCCTTTTTGTTTCTACTTGGTTGATTTCAGCTCTGAGTTTGATTATTTCCTGCCTTCTACTCCTCCTGGGTGTATTTGCTTCTTTTTGTTCTAGAGCTTTTAGGTGTGCTGTCAAGCTGCTGACATATGCTCTTTCCTGTTTCTTTCTGCAGGCACTCAGCGCTATGAGTTTTCCTCTTAGCACAGCTTTCATTGTGTCCCATAAGTTTGAGTATGTTGTATCTTCATTTTCATTAAATTCTAAAAAGTTTTTAATTTCTTTCTTTATTTCTTCCTTGACCAGGTTATCATTGAGTCGAGCATTGTTCAATTTCCACGTATATGTGGGCATTCTTCCCTTATTGTTATTGAAGACCAGTTTTAGGCCGTGGTGGTCCGATAGCACGCATGGGATTATTTCTATCTTTCTATACCTGTTGAGGCCCGTTTTTTGACCAATTATATGGTCAATTTTGGAGAAAGTACCATGAGGAGCTGAGAAGAAGGTATATCCTTTTGCTTTAGGATAGAATGTTCTATAAATATCCGTTAAGTCCATTTGGCTCATGACTTCTCTTAGTCTGTCTACATCACTGTTTAATTTCTGTTTCCATGATCTGTCCATTGATGAGAGTGGGGTGTTGAAATCTCCCACTATTATTGTGTGAGGTGCAATGTGTGTTTTGAGCTTTAGTAAGGTTTCTTTTACGTATGTAGGTGCCCTTGTATTTGGGGCATGGATATTTAGGATTGAGAGTTCATCTTGGTTGATTTTTCCTTTGATGAATATGAAGTGTCCTTCCTTATCTTTTTTGATGACTTTTAGTTGGAACTTGATTTTATTTGATATTAGAATGGCTACTCCAGCTTGCTTCTTCTGACCATTTGCTTGGAAAGTTGTTTTCCAGCCTTTCACTCTGAGGTAGTCTCTGAGGTGTGTTTCCTTTTTTTTTTTTTTTTTTTTTTATTAACTTGAGTATTTCTTATATACATTTCGAGTGTTATTCCCTTTCCCGGTTTCCGGGCAAACATCCCCCTTCCCCCCTCCCCTTCCTTATGGGTGTTCCCCTCCCAACCCTCCCACCATTGCCGCCCTCCCCCCATAGACTAGTTCACTGGGGGTTCAGTCTTAGCAGGACCCAGGGCTTCCCTTCCACTGGTGCTCTTACTAGGATATTCATTGCTACCTATGGGGTCAGAGTCCAGGGTCAGTCCATGTATAGTCTTTAGGTAGTGGCTTAGTCCCTGGAAGCTCTGGTTGCTTGGCATTGTTGTACTTTTGGGGTCTCGAGCCCCTTCAAGCTCTTCCAGTTCTTTCTCTGATTCCTTCAATAGGGGACCTATTCTCAGTTCAGTGGTTTGCTGCTGGCATTCGTCTCTATATTTGCTGTATTCTGGCTGTGTCTCTCAGGAGCGATCTACATCCGGCTCCTGTCGGTCTGCACTTCTTTGCTTCATCCATCTTGTCTAATTGGGTGGCTGTATATGTATGGGCCACATGTGGGGCAGGCTCTGAATGGGTGTTCCTTCAGTCTCTGTTTTAATCTTTGCCTCTCCCTTCCCTGCCAAGGGTATTCTTTTTCCTCATTTAAAGAAGGAGTGAAGCATTCACATTTTGATCATCCGTCTTGAGTTTCGTTTGTTCTAGGGATCTAGTGTAATTCAAGCATTTGGGCTAATAGCCACTTATCAATGAGTGCATACCATGTATGTCTTTCTGTGATTGGGTTAGCTCACTCAGGATGATATTTTCCAGTTCCAACCATTTGCCTACGAATTTCATAAACTCGTTGTTTTTGATAGCTGAGTAATATTCCATTGTGTAGATGTACCACATTTTCTGTATCCATTCCTCTGTTGAAGGGCATCTGGGTTCTTTCCAGCTTCTGGCTATTATAAATAAGGCTGCGATGAACATAGTGGAGCACGTGTCTCTTTTATATGTTGAGGCATCTTTTGGGTATATGCCCAAGAGAGGTATAGCTGGATCATCAGGCAGTTCAATGTCCAATTTTCTGAGGAACCTCCAGACTGATTTCCAGAATGGTTTTACCAGTCTGCAATCCCACCAACAATGGAGGAGTGTTCCTCTTTCTCCACATCCTCGCCAGCATCTGCTGTCACCTGAGTTTTTGATCTTAGCCAATCGCACTGGTGTGAGGTGAAATCTCAGGGTTGTTTTGATTTGCATTTCCCTTATGACTAAAGATGTTGAACATTTCTTTAGGTGTTTCTCAGCCATTCGGCATTCCTCAGCTGTGAATTCTTTGTTTAGCTCTGAACCCCATTTTTTAATCGGGTTATTTGTTTCCCTGCGGTCTAACTTCTTGAGTTCTTTGTATATTTTGGAAATAAGGCCTCTATCTGTTGTAGGATTGGTAAAGATCTTTTCCCAATCTGTTAGTTGCCGTTTTGTCCTAACCACAGTGTCCTTTGCCTTACAGAAGCTTTGCAGTTTTATGAGATCCCATTTGTCGATTCTTGATCTTAGAGCATAAGCCATTGGTGTTTTGTTCAGGAAATTTTTTCCAGTGCCCATGTGTTCCAGATGCTTCCCTAGTTTTTCTTCTATTAGTTTGAGTGTGTCTGGTTTGATGTGGAGGTCCTTGATCCACTTGGACTTAAGCTTTGTACAGGGTGATAAGGATGGATCGATCTGCATTCTTCTACATGTTGCCCTCCAGTTGAACCAGCACCATTTGCTGAAAATGCTATCTTTTTTCCATTGGATGGTTTTGGCTCCTTTGTCAAAAATCAAGTGACCATAGGTGTGTGGGTTCATTTCTGGGTCTTCAATTCTATTCCATTGGTCTATCTGTCTGTCTCTGTACCAATACCATGCAGTTTTTATCACTATTGCTCTGTAATACTGCTTGAGTTCAGGGATAGTGATTCCCCCTGAAGTTTTTTTATTGTTGAGGATAGCTTTAGCTATCCTGGGTTTTTTGTTATTCCAGATGGATTTGCAAATTGTTCTGTCTAACTCTTTGAAGAATTGGATTGGTATTTTGATGGGGATTGCATTGAATCTGTAGATTGCTTTTGGTAAAATGGCCATTTTTACCATATTAATCCTGCCAATCCATGAGCATGGGAGATCTTTCCATCTTCTGAGGTCTTCTTCAATTTCTTTCCTCAGTGTCTTGAAGTTCTTATTGTACAGATCTTTTACTTGCTTGGTTAAAGTCACACCGAGGTACTTTATATTATTTGGGTCTATTATGAAGGGTGTCGTTTCCCTAATTTCTTTCTCGGCTTGTTTCTCTTTTGTATAGAGGAAGGCAACTGATTTATTTGAGTTAATTTTATACCCAGCCACTTTGCTGAAGTTGTTTATCAGCTTTAGTAGTTCTCTGGTGGAACTTTTGGGATCACTTAAATATACTATCATGTCGTCTGCAAATAGTGATATTTTGACCTCTTCTTTTCCGATCTGTATCCCCTTGATCTCCTTTTGTTGTCTGATTGCTCTGGCTAGAACTTCAAGAACTATATTGAATAAGTAGGGAGAGAGTGGGCAGCCTTGTCTAGTCCCTGATTTTAGTGGGATTGCTTCAAGTTTCTCTCCATTTAGTTTAATGTTAGCAACTGGTTTGCTGTATATGGCTTTTACTATGTTTAGGTATGGGCCTTGAATTCCTATTCTTTCCAGGACTTTTATCATGAAGGGGTGTTGAATTTTGTCAAATGCTTTCTCAGCATCTAATGAAATGATCATGTGGTTCTGTTCTTTCAGTTTGTTTATATAATGGATCACGTTGATGGTTTTCCGTATATTAAACCATCCCTGCATGCCTGGGATGAAGCCTACTTGATCATGGTGGATGATTGTTTTGATGTGCTCTTGAATTCGGTTTGCCAGAATTTTATTGAGTATTTTTGCGTCGATATTCATAAGGGAAATTGGTCTGAAGTTCTCTTTCTTTGTTGTGTCTTTGTTTGGTTTAGGTGTAAGAGTAATTGTGGCTTCATAGAAGGAATTCGGTAGGGCTCCATCTGTTTCAATTTTGTGGAATAGTTTGGATAATATTGGTATGAGGTCTTCTATGAAGGTTTGATAGAATTCTGCACTAAACCCGTCTGGACCTGGGCTCTTTTTGGTTGGGAGACCTTTAATGACTGCTTCTATTTCCTTAGGAGTTATGGGGTTGTTTAACTGGTTTATCTGTTCCTGATTTAACTTCGATACCTGGTATCTGTCTAGGAAATTGTCCATTTCCTGAATATTTTCAAATTTTGTTGAATATAGGTTTTTATAGTAAGATCTGATGATTTTTTGAATTTCCTCCGAATCTGTAGTTATGTCTCCCTTTTCATTTCTGATTTTGTTAATTTGGACACACTCTCTGTGTCCTCTCGTTAGTCTGGCTAATGGTTTATCTATCTTGTTGATTTTCTCAAAGAACCAACTTTTGGTTCTGTTGATTCTTTCTATGGTCCTTTTTGTTTCTACTTGGTTGATTTCAGCTCTGAGTTTGATTATTTCCTGCCTTCTACTCCTCCTGGGTGTATTTGCTTCTTTTTGTTCTAGAGCTTTTAGGTGTGCTGTCAAGCTGCTGACATATGCTCTTTCCTGTTTCTTTCTGCAGGCACTCAGCGCTATGAGTTTTCCTCTTAGCACAGCTTTCATTGTGTCCCATAAGTTTGAGTATGTTGTATCTTCATTTTCATTAAATTCTAAAAAGTTTTTAATTTCTTTCTTTATTTCTTCCTTGACCAGGTTATCATTGAGTAGAGCATTGTTCAATTTCCACGTATATGTGGGCATTCTTCCCTTATTGTTATTGAAGACCAGTTTTAGGCCGTGGTGGTCCGATAGCACGCATGGGATTATTTCTATCTTTCTGTACCTGTTTAGGCCCGTTTTTTGACCAATTATATGGTCAATTTTGGAGAAAGTACCATGAGGAGCTGAGAAGAAGGTATATCCTTTTGCTTTAGGATAGAATGTTCTATAAATATCCGTTAAGTCCATTTGGCTCATGACTTCTCTTAGTCTGTCTACATCACTGTTTAATTTCTGTTTCCATGATCTATCCATTGATGAGAGTGGGGTGTTGAAATCTCCCACTATTATTGTGTGAGGTGCAATGTGTGTTTTGAGCTTTAGTAAGGTTTCTTTTACATATGTAGGTGCCCTTGTATTTGGGGCATAGATATTTAGGATTGAGAGTTCATCTTGGTTGATTTTTCCTTTGATGAATATGAAGTGTCCTTCCTTATCTTTTTTGATGACTTTTAGTTGGAAATTGATTTTATTTGATATTAGAATGGCTACTCCAGCTTGCTTCTTCTGACCATTTGCTTGGAAAGTTGTTTTCCAGCCTTTCACTCTGAGGTAGTGTCTGTCTTTGTCTCTGAGGTGTGTTTCCTGTAGGCAGCAGAATGCAGGGTCCTCGTTGCGTATCCAGTTTGTTAATCTATGTCTTTTTATTGGGGAGTTGAGGCCATTGATATTGAGAGATATTAAGGAATAGTGATTATTGCTTCCCGTTATATTCATATTTGGATGTGAGGTTATGTTTGTGTGCTTTCATTCTCTTTGTTTTGTTTCCAAGACCATTAGTTTCTTGCTTCTTCTAGGGTATAGCTTGCCTCCTTATGTTGGGCTTTACCATTTATTATCCTTTGTAGTGCTGGATTTGTAGAAAGATATTGTGTAAATTTGGTTTTGTCATGGAATATCTTGGTTTCTCCATCAATGTTAATTGAGAGTTTTGCTGGATACAATAACCTGGGCTGGCATTTGTGTTCTCTTAGGGTCTGTATAACATCAGTCCAGGATCTTCTGGCCTTCATAGTTTCTGGCGAGAAGTCTGGTGTGATTCTGATAGGTCTCCCTTTATATGTTACTTGACCTTTTTCCCTTACTGCTTTTAATATTCTTTCTTTATTTTGTGCGTTTGGTGTTTTGACAATTATGTGACGGGAGGTGTTTCTTTTCTGGTCCAATCTATTTGGAGTTCTGTAGGCTTCTTGTATGTCTATGGGTATCTCTTTTTTTAGGTTAGGGAAGTTTTCTTCTATGATTTTGTTGAAGATATTTACTGGTCCTTTGAGCTGGGAGTCTTCACTCTCTTCTATACCTATTATCCTTAGGTTTGATCTTCTCATTGAGTCCTGGATTTCCTGTATGTTTTGGACCAGTAGCTTTTTCCGCTTTACATTATCTTTGACAGTTGTGTCAATGATTTCTATGGAATCTTCTGCTCCTGAGATTCTCTCTTCCATCTCTTGTGTTCTGTTGGTGAAGTTTGTATCTACGGCTCCTTGTCTCTTCTTTTGGTTTTCTATATCCAGGGTTGTTTCCATGTGTTCTTTCTTGATTGCTTCTATTTCCATTTTTAATTCCTTCAACTGTTTGATTGTGTTTTCCTGGAATTCTTTCAGGGATTTTTGCGATTCCTCTCTGTAGGCTTTTACTTGCTTATTAATGTTTTCCTGTGCTTCCCTAAGTGTGTTCATGTCTTTCTTGAAGTCCTCCAGCATCATGATCAAATATTATTTTGAAACTAGATCTTGCTTTTCTGGTGTGTTTGGATATTCCATGTTTGTTTTGGTGGGAGAATTGGGCTCCGATGATGGCATGTAGTCTTGGTTTCTGTTGCTTGGGTTCCTGTGCTTGCCTCTCGCCATCAGATTATCTCTAGTGTTACTTTGTTCTGCTATTTCTGACAGTGGCTAGACTGTCCTATAAGCCTGTGTGTCAGGAGTGCTGTAGACCTGTTTTCCTCTCTTTCAGTCAGTTATGGGGACAGAGTGTTCTGCTTTCGGGCATGTAGTTTTTCCTCTCTACAGGTCTTCAGCTGTTCCTGTGGGCCTGTGTCTTGAGTTCACCAGGCAGCTTTCTCGCAGCAGAAAATTTGGTCTTACCTGTGGTCCCGAGGCTCAGGTTTGCTCGTGGGGTGCTGCCCAGGGGCTCTCTACAGCGGCAGCAACCAGGAAGACCTGTGCCGCCCCTTCCGGGAGCTTCAGTGCACCAGGGTTCCAGATGGTCTTTGGCTTTTTCCTCTGGCGTCCGAGATGTGTGTGCAGGGAGCAGTCTCTTCTGGTTTCCCAGGCTTGTCTGCCTCTCTGAAGGTTTAGCTCTCCCTCCCACGGGATTTGGGTGCAGAGAACTGTTTATCCGGTCTGTTTCCTTCAGGGTCCGGCGGTGTCTCAGGCGCAGGGGTCCTGCCGCTCCTGGGCCCTCCCCCACGGGAGCCCAGAGGCCTTATACAGTTTCCTCTTGGGCCAGGGATGTGGGCCGGGGTGAGCAGTGTTGGTGGTCTCTTCCGCTCTGCAGCCTCAGGAGTGCCCACCTGACCAGTCGGTTGGGTCTCTCTCTCACCGGGTCTGGGAGCAGAGAGCTGCTCAAGGCCACAACTTCTAACAGTGTCATTCCCTATGGGCCAAGCATTCAAACACCTGGGTCTATTCAAAACCACCACACTGACCAAGACAAATTCCATTAAATTCCATGTCCTTAAAAATGTACAACTTGGGTTAGTGGTGGTTAGAGACATAGCTCAGCAATTAAGAGTGCTAGTTGATATTTTGGAGAACCCAAGTTCCTAGCATGCATGTCAGTTGACTCACAACTACCTGTAACCCTAGCTTCTGGGGCCTGACACTCTGCACTCGATTTTGAAGGCACCTGCACTTACAGATGCACAGAACTCTATGCAGACAGGCACAATACGCAAAATAAATCATAATCTTTTTAAAATCTTCCAACTCTGTGTAAATGCATCATATTTGAATTTTCAGCCTTTCAAATAATTAACATGATGGTTTACAGCCAATCATGGCATTCTTGTGTACTTTTAAATTTATTTTTTAGATGGTTAGTCTTACTATTGCCTAGATTGGCCTTATATCTAATTATTCTCTGGTATCAACCACTTGAGTAGCTGGGCTTACAGGTGTGTCCCACCATGCCTTGGCATTCACATCTATCTAAACATTTTTACTAATTCTGGTAAAGTTATAATGAGTGTGTTCTGATATTGGTAGTGAGCTAGGTCAGATTTTCTTACACATTTCTGTCAAAATCGCAACCTAAACACCAGTTTTGCATTTTTTACCTCCAGATCCTGTGCACTTCAAACATTAATTTCACTTAATGAAGGAAAATATACCAAAACAAGATACCTCCAAAAGTTAGCCTGGAAATAATAACATGGACATGATGGTTTTCATCGCCTCTGTGTTTAGTTCTATATGATCCTAGACTTGATAAGTCACTCACTCCACAAGGGGACAGACTTTGTAGCCCATGGGGTTCAGGGTTTTGAGGTTGCAGCTCATGAGCAAAGCATGTCTCACTATCAGCTGAGGAGGGTGCGCAGGAATGAGGTCAGTTCTCCAGAGCCAAGGAATCCTAAGCCTTGTTTGGGGTTATTATGACATGAAGGAGGAGCTTACATTCTGTGGCCTTCAGAAGGATGCCATTTTGGAAGCCATGCTGCAAACTGGAAGTTCTACCTGGCTTCCTGCATGACCTCGTAGGCTTTGGCTGTGGTTCAGGTCTCTGAAGACACTGCTCAAATGTATCTTTCTTGCCTTAAAGATGCTCTGATGCTGTCAGATTTAATCCTGAGCTGTAGTTCTTGGGGGTCATACCACATGCCAGTCCCCTTCCTGTGACTCTTTAGAAACTCCCCAAAATGGGATTATAGCATTTCACATTCTATCAGCACCACTCTGTCTAACTTGGCTGCACTTCTGCTGCTTGGACACTGTCCCCTCTTGAATCTTCCCAGCAAGTTCTCCACATTAGCTGAGGCCTCCCGGAAGGGTGTTGTCTGTATTCTACCTTGTCTTAGTGGGGGAGGTAGAGACATTGTGGAGGTAGAGCTGGTGCAACCTTTGTTCTAACACCTCACCATTTGAACTTTTGTGTAGATTGTGTGAAATAATTTTATTTCACCCAAATCGGAAGGAGATACTCTATAGGTAGCTGGAAAATTGACATTATATTTCTTGTCCCTTTTGTGGCAAAATATCAATTTATAATTGTTATTTCTTCCTGTTATAAAATTTCAACCAAAACAATGTATGTTCTTCCTGTCATTGGAGGACACTAGTTAGTTTTTGCTCTCTCCCACATGTGTAAGTACTATGAGTTCCTTTTTTGTTTTTCCAGTAAGTTGTATATGTGGTGCTTTGTCCTTATGTACTTTGCCATTAGTCACACATGGATTATTTAGCAACACCAAATTTATAGAGCTCCCTAGCTAGTAACTACCACCACCACCACCAGCAGCAGCAGTAGCAGCACCACCACCACCATCACCACCACCACCATCACACTATCTACTACTATAACCACCACCACCATCACACTATCTACTACTAAAACCACCACCACCATGATGTCCCAAACTCCCCGAAAGAGATCTTCCAAAAGCTATCTATTTTACTTTTTTCAACATGAGAAACCAGGGTCACATATCTTTAGGGACAATTGTAGCCCTCTATGGTGCTGTTTACTTGAGGACCTGTCACTCCATTCCTATGGAGTCCTTGACTTTCTTCATCCTCTCTTTCTTCTGGCTGTATACTTGAACAGTCACACTGGGACCCTCTTGCTTCTCCATCTCATCCTCTGCTCCCCTGTGCGGAGGCTAATGGGGGCCCTATGAAGAGGACGAAGTCCTTTTTATGCCTCAGTTTCACTCAATAGAACAGATGACAACACATGAAAGGTTCTGTTTCCAGACCTTAGAAGAATGCAGTGGTGTGTGTGTGTGTGTGTGTGTGTGTGTGTGTGTGTGAGAGAGAGAGAGAGAGTATGTGTGTGTGTGTGTGTTTATTAACACTGTGACAAGAAAGTATGTTTATTATTCTATTCTGATATTTGGAGCCCAGAGAAACTTTGTCCAATATAACAGTAAGAAGTACAGCAATCCATTCCCATTCCCACCCACTAGAGTCTCCCAAAGCCACAATAGCACTAAAAGAAACCCCAATTTAGTGAAGCCCCAGGGACACATACTTAACACAGGTGAAGGGAAGGAAAACAAACACAGAGAAAACTGGAGATATGTGTAGATGCTGGGAACTTCTAGATGTGTCAGAGGACCTCCAGGCTGATGGTGTTGCTTCCTGTAAATTCTCATTCTATTTCAGAGCAAAGAAATGCCTTCCTTCTCTTGGACACGAGGTGGCGACAGCTTTCTTTTATTAACGGTCCAGCTGAGGTGCAAAGAAGAAAAGGAGAGAGAGCAGGGAGAAAAGGAAGAGAAGAGGAGGGTGAGGAAGAGGAGCAGGAGCAGGAGCAGGAGGAGGAAGATGTCATGATAGTGATAAGAAGAGGGGGGTAGACTAGCTGGATGGAGAACAGCCCAAACAACCACCACAATCACAACCACAACCACAAAGGCATGTTCATCAGGCCCTTGGTAGGACACTGGTAGGGATGGGTGACTGACTGGCTCTGGCAAGTCCATCTGGACACATGCATCCAGTCAGTCCCAAATAACTTTGCTGTTATCTGAGGGACAGGGAAGTGTGTTTCATCAGAACAAACAGGAAGGAGGCGCTGTGTGTGGTAAATGGTGTCTCTGTGGAGCTGAGACTGCCTTGTGGTGGTTCATGACTCCTTTGGCGTAAACACCTTCATCACGGACAGTTTCAAAGGACAAATGGTTTAATACTCTGTTGTATAGTTTCAGAGTATTTAACCACCAACTTCAATATGCTAGTACAAGCCAGCTCCAGCACACCCCATTGAACTCCTCATGTTCAGACAATTGCCAGCTACATCCATGGCATCAGACATGCCTCTCTGGTTCTGTGAGTGTCATATTTTATTTACTTTAAAGGTTATTCATTCAAGATTGGCAGACTCCCTATGAGAATCAGTGACAGAATAGGTCTCAATAGTACATTCTCAGTCTCAATGACACCAGAAAGCAGAGAGCAGAAGGAACACTTGATTAGTTAATATTTAAATGAAAAATTATTGCGTAGGTAACTCTTGGAACTAGAGCACATATTCTCATGTGCCTTCTCTATATAACTTTTATAAGTAAATGAAAAAAATCATTTATACTTTTCTAGAGAAGTTAAAGTATGCCTGCTTTTTTGGTCCCTTGCCCCATACATAACTAGAACAGTCCATCAAAAACTACTTACTTGACTGAAAGTTCTAGAAAGTGTGAAAACATTGCTACATGGAAATTGGTCTTCCCTGTACACTGGTTTGCAGAAGACCTGACTCAGAGAGCAAGAGGAGCCAGCAGACCCGAGAAGAAGGAAGCAGGTGTCATCCCAGCATCCCAGCATCTCGTTGGACTGTCTGTCTATACTGTCACCATGATCTGGTCCAGAGTTTTCCGCTTGAGGTCAGGCACTGTGGCACCTCTGCTAGGGTACCCCACAGGAAGGAGCACTAGCAGCTTCTCATGTGAGGGGCGGCCCAGGAGCACCCTCAGACGAGGACCACAGTTGAGGGGAGTGGTAGTGACCGTCACCAGCCCTGCATTCTGAAACAAGAGAGAACAACGAGCACTTTAAAGTCAGGCAAAACCACAGCTCTTCTCCCAGCCTGGGGGCCATTTCAGTTTTCCCTGATGTCAGGCAGCAAAGAAGCTTTGCTTCAGGTCATGTATTGTGAACCTTGCCTGTGTCCCTTAACCTGCTGCCTTCCTTTACACAATCAAATGGAAACATACGGAAGAACTTGCCTTATTTTCCAATGATGCTCGAGCCATGGGAATGGCTGTTTTAGAGAAATGAGGTTGAAGAATGTAACCATTGTTAAAGGATAAGGAAGACAAGCTTTTAGCTTCAGGGGCTACTCTGTACCTTTTATCTGACGTAAAAGCAATAGCGGTCCAGCAGTACTGTCTTCAGTCTAAGTCCACTATAATTTTCCTGACAGATTTTTTTTTACAGAATTCCATTTACCTATCTGACTCTATTTAGTTATTAATAGCTGTAGTAGTAACATTTGAACCCATATAATTATAGGGCTTTGGAGTGAGTTACTACAGGCTCTCCCGAGGACTTATGCATATCATCATGTATCTTCTTTCATAGAAGGCATAGGGAGAACATGCCATCAGTAAGATACTTGCCTTGTAAGCACATGGCTGAATTCAACACCTTCACCCCACCCCGAACTCATATTAAAGCGATACAAATCACGGCATGGTGCCAACACTTGTGGAGGAAGCAGATGCATCTCTGCCCTCTAACCCCTAGCTGTTTCCCTCCTATCCATGCTTCCCCAGTCACCTGGCCACCTTGGAGCCTGAGCCAGGAGGAAGGCCAGGAGCTTTAGGCATGGCCAGGACAGCCCAATGTGTCACTGTGCTGGGGATCAGGCTCCAGGAACCTTTTTCTCTCACACCTCAGTCACAACCTACCTTGGAATTCTGGGAAACCATAAGGCAGCAAAGCTCACCAGGAAAGTTAGACTGCCCCACCCTTTTCAGAGGCCAAGAGCATTGTGGGAAGGAGGCTGGCATACCCTGCTTCTCCTAAACTCTATATCATCTGTAATGCTCTCTGGTCTGACACTGGCAGTCTCTGGCCTTTGGTTCACCTTCATTTATCTGCCTACACAGTAAGGAGGGAAAGCAAAAGTCAGCTTCTTCAGGATGGTTTGAGAAGCAGCAGTAGCTATATGAATGGTGTTAGGTACATCTTATCGCACGCACGCATGCACGAATGCATGCACACACGCACGTAGAATTGACCCCTCAAGCAGGACCATTCTCTCTTGCAATACTGCTTGTTGCATTAATTTGTATGTTGAGCATCATCACTCCCTCCTTCCTCACCTGAACCCTAAGTCTCTGTCAGATAAACTGTTTGTAAGTTAACTAATCCCCACTGTGTCCCAGAGATGGCACAGGGTCTGGGAGGCAGAACTCAACTGTTCTGTCTCACATTTGTGTTGCTCTAGCATCTCAATAGAAGAGTTTGTAAGCACATGGCCATCTTTCTGAGACAGCATAGCAGAGTAAGCCTCTCAGGAAGGGCACTACGAGCCTGGTGACTGTTTAATTACCCCGCCAGCTTGGAAAGGAGCAGTGTACACATGAAGGGAGTGCATCTCTGAGACTTCCAGCTTCTGGCTTTCTTCTCTTGTGACTGCTTAGACCCTCAAGTGACATGTTATTATGGAAGAAAGCAATCACAGCAGTTCTTGTGACTCTGAGCTGTTACAAGTGAATGTCTAGGGAGAATTTCAGCTTGCATAAACATGTTACCCACTAATCCAGGTTTCTTGGGGTTGTTATCACATCAGACTTACCTTTCTGAGGAACTCAGCTCTAGGTAAACAATTCCCCAGTGACTCCCAGTTGGAAACTTGGCTGAAGCTTTCCACTAAAGTTACTCTTGGTCCCCATCTCCCTTGTCTCCCTTGTGTGTGGTGTACCTGCAGTGCAGCCAGCAGAATGCCACAGGCAATGGACACACTGATCTCGTTGTAGTAGTGGACCTTTTTCTTCCCATTTACCGCAAAACCATGGACTTGTTTGAAAATGAGGATCAGAACAGGGGCAGTGTCCAAGTACTCCTTAATCCAGTTGGTTCTTTGGGGACAGAGTAGAAAGAATATTCAGGAAAATATTTACTCTGAATTTGGAAGGGTTTTTCCTCTCTTATTAAAAAACTACCTTAGCTTATCTACCATTTTTAAATACACATTTCCTTGTCTTTTTCTACTTAGGTTGAAAAAGACTAGAACTTTAATTTCTTGCCATGTTTATCTTTTTCTATAAGGTTAATGAAATTAAACATACAGTAATGTGTGCCCATCATGGAAAAGCAGGCAAAATGCTGAAGGAGAAAGACAGATGTAAGAGTCTCTTTTATTCTCCTGTACTGATCTTCTCCGATTATTTATTGCTTCCATCTGTTTACCTGGGTGTACTCCTGAAAGCTTCTAGATTTTGTACAATCTTATCCAGGCCTACAGTGTTTTTAGCCTCTGAGACTTACTACTGGTTAAGCTCTCCCCTTCCCAGTTCTCTCTAACCTGTGACTGGCTGGTTCAACTCAGCTTTTCCAGTGCAACCACTTCTCCATGTTGATTCACCCTAGCTTCTCTCTGTTTGGCCTCAAACTATCTCTGGCAATCTGTTCTAATCTTCTGGCTCCTTCTTATTCTCTGGCTTGCTCTGTTTTCGCTTGTGTTTAGCTTGTTCTCTCTCTACAGCCTGTCTCTATACAACTGTCCCAATAAAACTGCCTCCTCCCCACCCTCTCTTTGCACTGCTCTCTCCTAAGTAACCTCTTTCCTCTCTGTTCTCATGAGAGTTGGGCACGTCCCATTCCGTCAAATCTTACTCTGGTTTGTCACTTTGTCTGTCACTCAATTAGACATCACTTCCAAACATTGAAGCATCTTTCCATAAACTAACTTTACCTTCATTGTTTGGGACCACAGGTGTGTACTAAGGGCACAATTGTATTATGTCAGAGAGATTAAAGGTGTGTGCTAAAGTTGTGCCATACCTACAACTAGAAACAGCTCTTTTTTTAAAGTAAATAACACAATCTCAGAGTTCACAGTGTGATCAAATATCCTACAACAGAAGGATTCTGTAGCCTTAGATCACCAAGTTGGTGTTCTGCAAAATGAAGCCTGCTGAGTACTACTAATGCATCAGATAACAAGTACATCAGACCACTCCAAAAGCAAAGTTGGTTTTGAAAAGGAACATTGAAAAAGACCATTGGAAACCACAAAAATGGCCTCCAATTTGGCAATGAAGATAAAGAAGGAGAGTTGGGGAGGAGCACCCAGGAAGGAAGAATGGGTGAGTGTAGCCAGTTGGGAAAGATGACATGTGACACCTCAGGATGGAGGGCATGCGGGGGCATGGGTGGGCTGGAAGGTGCATGCAGATTTTGCTGGGTCCTGGCCCTAACATGGTAAATGATGAAGGGTTCACCTTTCGCTGAGCAGCAGCATCATGTGATCAGATTCATTTCAAAAATCAAGGGCTGTGTTGGTGAGAATATCATCACCAAGAGTGGCAGTTAAGTACCAACTACAAAGTCATGATAGCAGGAAGGGACCCAGACTCTGGACAATGGTTGTGGCCCAGATAGGAAGGTGGTCAAAGGAGGACCAGGCTGGGGAGAACTTAGGCAAGAGATAAAAGGCTAGATGCAGTTGCTAGAACAAGGAAAGGGCAAGTGAAAGGGACAGTAATGGTGCCAAGGAGAATGAGCGGATGAAGAAATCCTAGTCATGGAACAAGGCAGGCTTCTGAGGAGAGTCAGTGGCCATTCATCTATCTACTGATAACTTGAAATTTTTGGTTTCTAACTATAAGTGTATCTTCCTTGATTCCACTACCCTGTGCCCTACATCTGTGCCGAAACTTCATTCTGTGCTGAAAAGAGAGATACAGGCCCGTAGAATCATCTATTCCAAAGGGCTGCCTTTGTCCCATGGGACATTACATATAATTATCAAGAAATGGTTACTATATTCATTTTACGGTTAGCCTGGTTACATTTTAAAACACACCAGAAATGTATATCCTGCTGATCTCAAGCTTTCAGGGATCTGCCTTCTCACCTCAACCAGCTTGTCCCCACCGATTAGTATATTTTCCACCTCACAGAGAAGGGGGAGGGATATGATTTAGATCAGCTCTGAAGCCAGTGCTGGTTCCATTCTCACTGTGCAAAGCTGGCTCCTGTACATGGTCCTCGTGAGGGGGAATAAGTTATGGAAAGTGGCATTTACTAACACACGCATCTCTCTTTAAGATCACAGAAGATCCCTGTGATCACTTCCTGGACTCACTACATTTCTCAAAGGGAGCAGTTGCCAGTAACACATACTGCCTTCAGGCTATGAGCAGGCCCAGCAGCTGTTTTCCATGATTTGTTGAGGAAGCTTAATGTGGCCGAAAGGCTGTGCCTGTGCCCAAGGCTACATTATGGTATGTAAATTGTATTCATTTTGGACATTTTCATAATTTAAGATTCTGACCATATTGCTAATAGTTAAAACTGACTTTTAAAATGCTTATTTTTAAAAATCTTTATGTGTCTGGGTGTTTTGTATGCACGTGCGTCTGTGTAACATGTGTAACCTGGTGCCCATGGAAGCCAAAAGAGAATGCTGGATCCCCTAGGAGCAGAGTTACAGACCACTGTGAGCTGCAGGGTAGGTGCCAGTACCAAACTAAGGTCTCCTGTAGGAGCAGCAAGTGCTCTCAACCATTTAGTCCTTTCTTAGAACTTATTAAATCATAAACAAGTATAAAGTATGTATAAAGTATGTGTAGAGAGGAAGTAAGCAATGCACATTTTTAAAAAATACTTGAGGAAGATTAAGCATCTGCCTAGATTCCAAGACAAGATGATCATTCAAAAATGCTTTCACACTTACTTTGCCTAAACATTCTTTATCAACTGATCTTTATTGTTTAGTCTCGGTTAATTTAGTTTTACACTAATTCATTAAGACCTCATATTAGAGTGACTATAAAGACTGCAAGGGACAAGGACAACTGAGGGGGGAGTTGGCACTTTCAGATCTGGATACACAGCTACCCAAGCCCAAAACAATTAAGGTTGAATAATTTTATTAAAAATACTGGGTATGGGCTTCAAAGGCAGTTGGAAAAGATGACTGGGTGCAATGTCCATTTGCTATTCAGTGTGCATGCTGTGTGAGTGAGTGTGTGTGTGTGTGTGTGTGTGTGTGTGTGTGTGTTTGTGTGTGTGTGAGTGTGTGTGTGTTTCTATGCACATACAGTTGGTTAAGCAACTCTGTATCTTAATTGTGCTCTCAAGAGGTACTTGATTTGTATTATGGATTTCTAAACAAAAAATTATACGAAAATGAGAAGAAAAGCAAACTAACAATTAAAGTGCTTAGTGGTGGTAGCTATTTTAGTTACATGATGGGTGCACATAAGGACAATGGACACATAGATGAGAGAACAATTAATTCTTGGTGACAGGAAGTGAAGGGGTGATGTTTTCTGAAGGTGCTGTGTCCAGCTGGAGTCCCATGTTTCACTAAATGCAGAGCCCTCCTTGACTTGGACATATCTATTTTTTGTGAATATTCAGTAAATGTAATAGTTTCATTGTTAATACCCCACACTTAACTGAGAACACAGTGTGGTATAATACACACCATATTATATCAGTTCCCATATAGTATAAACATGTTAAGAGAAAATTATCTTCTCACGATAAAGCAGGGCCAAGAGATCCATCACTCCTTACTTTCATTCTTATTCCTAGGTTAGAAGTCCCACCACATCAGCAAGCTTGTGATTCCAACATTCTTTCTGAGGCCCCTGTCACTGTGAGGTGTCAGATGGCAGGAGATAGAGCTGGCCACAGAAGGTCACCCTTGGAGACAGAGGTAGTAAGCCTCTCTGCACTACCTACCTGGAGCTGAGAACTTAGGCTTGCCTCCTTTAGGGCCTTTTGAGAGGTGGGAGCCAATACCCACCCATCTTGCCCTCCACCCCTTCCCCAGGTCACCCTGACTTCCACTCTGCTTTCTTTTGAGGGAAGGAGCCCACAGTACTAGTGTATGTTTGATAGTGCAGACCTACTAAAGCTGCCCTAATTAGAGCTTAACTGCTAACAGGGTTTCAAATGGTCCTATTACTGTAGCAAAACCGGATTCGCTTCACTTAAGATCCTGAAAAGCATGTCACCATCTTAGGTTCCAGACTGGTGGAAAGTGAAGTAATTCTTCAGTCTTAGTTAAGAAGCCATTTCTAGCTGGAGAGATGGCTGAGCAGTTAAGAGCACTTTGTGCTATTCTGTGGAACCCAAGTTCAGTTTCCAACAACCACATCAGGCCCTTATCAAGTGCCTGTAACTCCAGCTCCAGGGGATCTGATACCTCTGGCTTCTATGGATGCCTGCACATATATACCTCCACCTCTCTCTCTCTCTCTCTCTCTCTCTCTCTCTCTCTCTCACGCACGCACGCACACACACACTTTTTAATAAATTCAATTATGATTTATAATAATTTAAATGATTTATAATAAATTGAACAATGATTTATAATATATCAAACAATAATTTATAATAAATTAAATAATACTTTATAATAAAATTAATACTCAAAAGATTATACAACATAATTAAAAGAAACAATTATTTGGGTCAGAACCTTTGCCTGGGGTTAAAATAAAATGAAGAAACAAAACAATAGAGAAACAAGGGGAAACCTGATTCTGTATGCATGTACTGAAATACTGTATGGAGCCATATTAATATGAACACTTAATGGATCATCAAAATAAGATGAAACCCCACAAACCCTGGACCTGCAGTGGCAGTTTCTTACAGTAACAGGCACACCAAGCACCCCTAAGCCCTTCAGCTCTGTACCTCAGTTTCTTCAGATCTGTGACCCATCGCTTTCCCATCCTTTTCATGTAATTGATTTCTTCCTCCTCCTCGATAATCTCTCGGATCTTATGCTTCATGTCTGGGTCCTTTACCACCACAAACGTCCAGGGCTCTGTATGGGCTCCACTTGGAGCTGTTCCTGTTACCCATTAAATTAAAATAAGTGTGAGACTGCAGAGGAATGCAAAACTGTTCATTCTAAGAGGAAATACAATAGCAGGTATTATGCTGATGTATGTCTATAAGCCCATTCAGCAGTTGGGAGGCTGAGGCAGGAGGATTGTAAGTTAGACTTTGTGTCAAAATGCTATAAGGAGGAAGGAGGGCAGACAGAAAGAGGTGAAAGAGGAGCAGGAGGAGCAGGGAAGGAGAGGGGAGAGGGGAAGAAGAAGTGGGAGGGAAAGGGGAGAGGAAAGGGAAGGGGAGGGGGAGGAGAGGGGAGGGGGAGGAGGGGAAATTGAGGGGGAGGGGAAGGAGGGGAAGGGTGAGGAGGTAAAGGGGAGGGGGAGGAATAATTTAACATTTAACTCAAACTCACAGGTGTATATAGGGTGGGGATTATTGACTTGCCATTTAGGCAAAGGGTACAACTATCCAAGGCATTTGTATTCTTGACTGAAACAAAGTATTCTTGGTGTCTTTTGAATTAAAGATGGCTTTCAGTGGGTATGCAACAAGCTCCACACATGAACATAAATGAGGCAGAGTAAGAAAACAGAAAAAAAAAACCTAGAGAGTGTGGCATCCTTGTTCTTAGTTTCCCCTGGGTGGAGATATTAGTTTACATTTAAAATGTATTTATCTTGCTTTAGTGTACTTTACAAATCCACAGAAGGAAACCTTGCTATTGGGCTTGTTCAGCTAATTATTGTACTGGAGTGTCTTGGAGTTTGTGACAAACATATAAATCTGACCTGAATGTGGAAGAAGAAACATGCTTTGAGTAAGAGAGAGTTGTTTCTCCTGCAATGTATACTAACATATTCAGAATTTTTAGCTTTAAACAAAATTCAAAAAATACTGTATTATTTTAAATGATCATCATATCTGTTTTCCAAGAAATAAAGAACCAAAACATAGGAAGTAGAAATGCATGTTTCTGGAAGTCAGTAGCAACGAGAAAGCCTTTGTGGTGGTTTGTACAATGCTTGGTCCAGGAAGTGGCACTATTAGGAGGTGTGAACTTGTTGGAGGAAGCGTGTCACTGTGGGGTGGGGCTTTGAGACCCTCCTCCTAACTGCCTGAGGACAGTCTTCTGTTTGCCTTTGGAACAAGGTGTAGAACTCTCAGCTCCTCCAGTGCCATGCCTGTCTCCACACTGCCATACTCCCATCTTGGTAATAGTGGACTGAACCTCTGAAACTGTAAGCCAGCCTCAACTAAATGTTATTCTCTATAAGAGTTGAGTTGCCATGGTCATGGTGTCTGTTCACAGCAGTAAAACCCAAACTACAATGCCTTCATAGATAAACACACCCCTCTAGCTTTGTATACATATTTGGACTCAGTGCTGTCTCAACACTGTATCTTTCACAGCATCTGACATTCTGAAAGGCTCAGCATGCAGTTACCAACCTGCTGCTTTGATGACATTGTCAATCACTTCCATCGGGACTGGCTCGCTGCTGATAAATCTGATGGAGCGTCTCTTACTGAGGAGCTCATAGAATTCCTGGGATCTCATCCTCATTTCCTGCTCTGGGTATCGGGTGTGGGAGAATAGGATGTGTTCCACACTCTCCTCCGACTCTTGCCATTCCTCAGTATCTGCAAACAAGAGCCAGGAGCATAGCAAACTCAGTTATCTCCCTGGTTATAAGGTCACTTGGGGTCAGAGAAGCAAAGTTTCAGAAAAGTTTATATGGTGATGCAAGGTCAAACCAATCAATCAAATTTATTAAAGCAAAAAAAAAAACTTAAAGAGTAGATCTGTAAAATTTTGACCACTACCATGGTCATTCTTCAGACTCTAGATCTGTTACAAATTAAAACAAAAGATATTACAAAATGAACAAGTGGAAGTTCTATTAAATGGTAGAATAAATTATTTGACACAATCCCCCATTCAGGTCACCAAATAAGGTGCTTTTGACTTTGTCAAAGCATTGGGCTAACAACAAAGTAAGAAATTCCAAAGCTAAAAACAAAGGGAAAATCTGAACCTAGAGAGGTGATCACAGAGGCTCGTGTGTCCTGCTTACATCTGCCTGTTCCTACAGGCCCAGTCCCCATTTTAATGCTTGAGCTATCAAAGGCAACCCTCACACACAATAGGAAGTTGAATCAGCCCAGACCATCAAGTTACATCCTTTGGGAAAGTGTGCATTGTAAAGATGTCATCGTTCAGGGGCTTAGGATATTCTTGGTTCCTCTTCTAACTCAGTGTTTCTTCTTGGAAGCACCCAAGTTGTCTAGCAGAAGAAAATGACAATATGTAAAGAATTTTAGAAACAATTTCCAAGAACTCACCAATGTAATCCTGTATCCAAGAGAATAGAATATCTTGAGTTAAATTAATAAGATCAATGCTTAGCAATAAAATTAGGTGTGCCAGTGCTCCAAGAATTCACAGAAGAGCAAACAACTGTAACACTATGCTTAGAGAAGAAAAAGAGATATAAAACTCTCTAGAGATTATTATACTCTAACTAGAATTATTTAGATTAAATTACTGGTAAGAAAAAATAAAAATCTAGATTAGCAAAGAGCAAAAGACAGACCACAAAGATGAAAGATAAAGAAAAACCAGAGCCAGTTTACTTAGGACCATGGAAAAAAGCAAAGAAAGAAATAAGTTTTAGAGTTACAATGGCTTCCATATGGTGGGGATGAGGGTGTGAAGGAAATGGAGTTTGCAGAGAAAGCAGGACGACAAAGTGTAGCTGAAAAGGTCTTTAGAAGGGAAAGAGGCATACCCTGAGTGCTAGCCTGCTGTATAAATGGTGGGGACCTGGAGATAACATGGAAGATTAAATGTGGCTGTTCTGCATGGATAAGTCAGAACACAGAAGAAAGCAGGAGCTCATGGGCCTGAACTTCAGAGTGCATAGTTCCATGAACTTAGTTCCCTCAAAGTTCTCAAAAATCATTAAGTGGCATCAGTCTCCTGAAAGCATGTAAAGTGCTGTGTGTGTGTGTGTGTGTGTGTGTGAGAGAGAGAGAGAGAGAGAGAGAGAGAGAGAGAGAGAGAGAGAGAGACAGAGACAGAGAGAGAGAGAGACAGAGAGAGAGAGAGAGACAGAGAGAGAGAGAGAGAGAGAGAGACAGAGAACAACCTTGGATGTCCTTCTTCTTTTTTGGAGATAGGTTTTCTTTACTGGCATGGACACTATGTAGACTAGGGTGGCTTCAGTGAGCTTCAGGAATTCATTTGTCCCTGCTTTGCCAGCTCATACCACAATACCTAAGATTCAGACTGCTTTTAAACCTTTGCTGTTGTTTTGTGTTTATTGGTTGGATGTTGTTTGATTGTTTGGTAGTGGGTTCTGTTGTTTCATTGGTTTGTTTTCCAATAGGGCAAGCTTGGCTGACACGTGAGTTACACATATGCTACATATACATCAGCTATAAGAAGCAAAGTGTGGAAAAGCAAGTCAACTCCCTGACAATGGCTATCTTAGAGACAGTGAATGGATGAACAATTTTCTCCTGCAGGCATGTGATCCCTGTAGCTGTGGTTTTTACCATGGATGGTGGTGATGATATTCTGGGCTGAGGAAAGAGGGATCATTTTGTATGTGTGTTGACTGGGGAAATTTTTTCCAATGTCTTAATTACATAGGTGCAAAACATGAAATATCATGAATGTATAAAACAAGTTACATTTATTAACACTCCCATATCCTTCCTGGATATTAAAATGGGCAATTTGCTCAATAATATCTTATTGAGAATTTATGAATAAAATGAGCATGAGTTCTATATCTTTACCGTTTATATATGTAAACAAACCAGCAAGTGTGTTTAAGGATAGAATAGTAAACTGTAATCATCCCGATGAAGTAGATTGGGCTTTTTATGAAGTTATAGAGATTTGGAGGAATGATCCAGATAAGGAAAACAGGGGAGGGAGTGGGGGGTCTGAGACTGTGAAGGAACATGGGCAGTCAGGGTCTGAAGCAGATAAATGGCAGGATGGCTCAATTAGTAAAAATGATTGCCACCAAGACTGACAAGCTGAGTTCAGTCCCAGGAACTCATATGGTGGGAGGAGAGTGCCGAGTCCTCAATTTCTCCTCTGACTTACATACATGCATGACATGGCATATACATGCAAACACATACACACAAAATCACAAAATTAGTAGAAAGAAAGTGAAGGTTGCTTGGTATCTAATAATGTTTTCAATGAATAAAACTACTGAATCTTATAATACATGTTTTTAATAGTCTGTTGGGAAAAAACGACAGTGGAAAAGATGTGTTTCAGGCCAGTCTTAGCAGCTGAAAGGAACCATAGCTGGGTCTTACTGGACAAGGGATGAGAGGCCTTTCACAGAATGTGGAGTAGTCCAAAAGCCAGGGTGAATGAGCCCATAGAATGTGCTTCTATGTGGATTAAGGTTTATTGCCAAAGAAAACTATCCATGGGAAATAAGCAGAGGACTCTAACATGCTTGTGGAGGGATGTCTTAGACAGAGACAAGAATGCTAAAGAAAGGCCACACATGAACTGTGCCCTATCTTATACCAGGATGATGTTGACTTGACCCATCAGGGAAGCAGAAAGAGCAACAGATTCCCAAAGCATCATGGTGACAAAACCCAGGAGACTTGCTTCCTGGCAGAGAAGGAAAAGGGTCCTCTCTGTTTCTGGTTTTGGCACCTGGGTAGTGAGTGGACCATTTCCTGAGATAAGGAAGACTGCAGAGACAGCAGTGGGGGGCTAGCAAGGACCTCTAAAAACAAGCAGCGCCACTTCTCCCTGCTCTTGAACTCCTGACTGCTCCCAGGAATGTGGCTTTGGAAGAGAGAAAATCTATCTCTGAACTTCTCTTTCCTTCCTCCTTTGTTCTAGACTTTTCTGTAGGAGAGGCTACCCAGAAAACAGCCCTATGCTTGGACCCTGGAAACAGACTGCCAGAGTCCTACCTGCCTAGGTGTGCAGTACCCTACCACGGCCTGGGTCTTCTGCAATGGAGGTAATGATAATGCCTACCTCATTGTATTACCATGAAGATGAAGGGGCCTACTCTGTATATGACATGGCACCAGCTGGGTCCACTGCATGCTATGTGAGTGTGTTGTGGTCCCAAGGCTCTTCAACCATGTCATCTTCTTTTTGTAGTACATCTCTCTACTGTGTCCCTCTTATCTTTAGGTCTTTCCTAAGTTCTACCCTCAGTCTTCTGTCTCACAGTACCCACTTGGTGACGTCATTAGTTCTCTAACTTCTGAGTGCCACCTCAAGCTGATGCCAGAGTCTCTCATCTAACATTGTGAATACCTTAAATGCAGCACATCCTCATAGTGTTTTCTAAACTGGATCTTCCCACCCTTGTTCATTGGTGACAGTGACTCAACCACTCCTTCCATCTTCCCTGATATCTAAAGCTCAGCGCTCTTCTTCACTGTGACTCAAGTATCCACTACCCTCCCACCAACGCATCGTTCCACATCAAATCTTAGAACAGACATCATCAATGTTAAGGAAAGTGCTTCTCTGTGGTAAAGGAAGCACTTCCCAAGTGGGACCAGACAGTGCCGTATTTACATAGTCTGGGAAGTTTTGAGCTTTTCAGTCACAAGAACACAACCATATGAGCATCCTGCGTTTTATTTTCAGTGGAGCAATCGGCAAACAGCATGAGACTCAATATTCAATTGGAAGGCAGTCTCCATGTTATTTAGGCTGCCTTGTAGGCTGTGGTAAGCTTCTGCACATGCGTAAGGATGGCTGACTAAGCTGTGGCATTTGGCAGGCTAAGTGGGTCAATTCACCATATTCTTAACTTGCCACTGGCTTCTCAGGACATAACACCACGGCACACCATATTTGTGCAGCTGGCATTCTGAGTAGGGTGTTCTTCGGTATATGACAAAAAGAGATAGTTCTCCAGAGAAAGTCTCTGGCTTGACTCTGGTGCAGACACTCAGCAATACTGCTACCTCAAATCGTCAAAGGATGACAGGACCCTGTCCTGAGATTAGGGCAACCCTACACACACACACACACACACACACACACACACATACACACACACATGTATACATGCACCTACACATATCTACACAAATATATATGTACATGCATATACCACACACAAATATGCCCCCACAAACATACACATGTATTATACATGTGCACACATATGTATGCATGTATGCATGCACATGCACACACCATACTCATGTGCCCACACAAACAGACACACACACACACACACACACACACACACACACACACACACACACACACACACACACATCTGACAGGCTTTGGGGAGTAAAGGTTCACTGAAAATTAAACAGCGTTTTCCAAATAGAATCTATTTCTCACACCCAGCTCAGGCAACATGTCTCTCATATAATATTAAAGACTCTAGGAGAACCCCCTTCTCTGCCTTCTTTATCACCATATCTTTCTAATGCAGTGGTTCTCAACCTGTGGGTCGTGACCCCTTCAGGAGTCTCATATCAGATATCGTGCATATCAGATATTTACATCAAAATTCATAATGGCAAAAAACTACAGTTGTAAAGTAGCAGCGAAAGTAATTTTATGGTCGCAAGCCACTCAAATGTGAGGAACTTTATTAAAGAGTTGCGTCACTGGGAAGTTTGAGAAGCACTAGTCTAACGTCAGCCACAGCCCGCCCTCTCTTCCCCACTTCTTCGTCTGCACATCTTCCATCTTCCAGGAATTGCTCCCAAGAATTAGACCATGGGTGTAGGCTTTCTGCTCCTCCCCAACACAGTCTGCCCCTGCTGCTCATGCCTCTTCATCCTGCAGGTCAGCTTTGCTCTTTCCCAATGTCCCAGTCTGAACACTGTATACAAATTCCACAGGATTTCTGTTTCCTTATTTTACCTCATTCCGGACCTTTATCATGCTGAGCATAGAGGCTACTCCTGACTCTAATGCACAGGGCCTAGCATAAGAAAAAGTAACCAATCCCTAGATGGGTCACTTTCTCAGTTTCAGCATTCCTAAACAAAATCTGGCCATGCCTGCTGTCACTCTGTACGGAGACCCCGCCCCCGCCACTCCTCCGCCCCCATCCCCACCCCACCCCCACCCCTGAGAGAGATGGTGTTGCCCAGCAGAGGATCTGAGCAGGGAGAGAGATCTAAGCGTCCATGGTTTCAGAATGAGTAGGGCCTGGTACGAGCAAGTGACCCGAGATGACCATCTTTGTCATACACTGTTCTTACAACAGGAACGATGGTTTGCCAGCAAGGTTTGCTCTAGGTATTCCTGGCCTCAGTTCGTGCTGCCACCACAAACACAGAGAAAAGCCCTGGGCTCTGCAGGGGGTTGAACCTTACCTTCTTCCACTTGAAGGTGTTCCGTGTTGTCTTTCAAGTCTTCATCCACCCAGGGCTGAGCTCGAGCCTCCTCCTTCTTTTCCTCCAGACTCCTGTCAGCATTTTTAAAGACCCATATGACCAAGATACAGACAACTGCTACCAAGACTGGAGTGAGGAGAAACATGGTCTGAAGTCTGACCCAGAAAGTGAGAACATTCCCACATTGGCATTTATACAAACAGATTGAAGCAGGGGATGCTGGGAGTAGGTGTAGAAAGGGGGAGGTGTGCCCAGGAAGGAGCAAGGTACAAACTCTCAAACTCTGTGAGGACTTTACAAAGGAGCAAAGCTCACAGTCCAGTGCATGTGGGTTTGGTCCTGTTCCGATGCATACATTTGTAAAATTGTGCACTTGATCAGTATACTTTTCAGACATTAAGGACCATGGGATATGTTAAGCACTGTAATGTGATAACTTGCTGGCGATTATTTTTAAAAAAAGGCATTTGACTACTTAACTATTCTCACAGAGCATCTTCAACCTGCCTAAAGCTAGGAATTGCCCCGAGAGCTCATTTTTTAAAAGGGCAGATTTATAAAAGTAGATTCTGATGTCCTAAAAGAAAATGTCCAGAAAGAGGCTGTCAAAGAGCCATTTTCAACAGCATGTGTATGGCACACTGCCCTGGGGTTGTAAAAAAAAATTTTTTTTTTAAAACAGCCATGCAACAGACAAGAAAGGCTTATGTTTTACATTAGAGAAGATTTTTTCCTCCATCTTTATTAAATTGGGTATTTCTCAGTTACATTTCAGTTGTTATTCCCTTTCCCGATTTCCAGGCCAACATCCCCCTAACCCTTCCCCCTCCCATTCTATCTGGGTGTTCCCCTCCCCACCCTCCCCCCATTACCGCCCTCCCCCCAACAATCACATTCACTGGGGGTTCAGTCTTGGCAGGACCAAGGGCTTCCCCTTCCACTGGTGCCCCTACTAGGATATTCAATGCTACCTATGAGGTCAGAGTTCAGGGTCAGTCCATGTATAGTCTTTAGGTAGTGGCTTAGTCCCTAGAAGCTCTGGTTGTTTGGCATTGTTGTTCATATGGGGTCTCGAGCCCCTTCAAGCTCTTTCAGCCCTTTCTCTGAATCCTTCAACGAGGGTCCTGTTCTCAGTTCAGTGGTTTGCTGCTGGCCTTCGCCTATGAATTTGCCATATTCTGACTGTGTCTCTCAGGAGAATCTACATCCAGTTCCTCTCAGCCTGCACTTCTTTGCTTCATCCATATTATCTAGTGTGGTGGCTGTATATGTATAGGCCACATGTGGGGCAGGCTCTGAATGGGTGTTCCTTCAGCCTCTCTTTTAAACTTTGCCTCAATATCCACTCCCAAGGGTATTCTTGTTCCCCTTTTAAAGAAAAAAATGAAGCTTTCGCACTTGGTCATCCATCTTGAGTTTTATGTGTTCTGTGCATTTAGGGTAATTTGAGCATTTGGGCTAATATCCACTTATCAATGAGTGCATACCATGTGTGTTTTTCTGAGATTGGGTTACCTCACTCAGGATGATATTTTCCAGTTCCATCCATTTGCCTATGAATTTCATAAAGTCATTGTTTTTGATAGCTAAGTAGCTTTCCACTCTGTAGATGTACCACATTTTCTGTATCCATTCCTCTGTTGAAGAGCATCTTCGTTCTTTCCAGCTTCTGGCTATTATAAATAAGGCTGCTATGAACATAGTGGAGCATGTGTCTTTGTTATATGTTGGGACATCTTTTGGGTATATGCCCAAGATAGGTATAGCTGGATCCTCAGGCAGTTCAATGTCCAATTTTCTGAGGAAACTCCAGTACTGATTTCCAGAATGGTTGTACCAAGTCTGCAATCCCATCAACCATGGAGGAGTGTTCTTCTTTCTCCCCATCCTCACCAGCATTTGCTGTCACCTGAGTTTTTGATCTTAGCCATTCTGACTGGTGTGAGGTGGAATCTCAGGGTTGTTTTGATTTGCATTTCCCTTATGACTAAAGATGTTGAATATTTCCTTAGGTGCTTCTCAGCCATTCGGCATTCCTCAGCTGTTAATTCTTTGTTTAGCTCTAAACACCGTTATTAATAGGGTTATTTGTCTCCCTGCAGTCTAACTTCCTGAGTTCTTTGTATATTTTGGATATGAGCCCTGTATCAGTTGTAGGATTGGTAAAGATCTTTTCCCAATCTGTTGGTTGCCATTTTGTCCTAACCACAGTGTCCTTTGCCTTACAGAAGCCTTTGCAGTTTTATGAGATCCCATTTGTCAATTCTTGATCTTAGAGCATAAGCCATTGGTGTTTTGTTCAGGAAATTTTCTCCAGTGCCCATGTATTCGAGATTCTTCCCCACTTTTTCTTCTGTTAGTTTGAGTGTATCAGGTTTGATGTGGAGGTCCTTGATCCACTTGGACTTAAGCTTTGTACAGGGTGAAAAGCATGGATCGATCTGCATTCTTCAACATGTTGACCTCCAGTTGAACCAGCACCATTTGCTGAAAATGCTATCTTTTTTCCATTGGATGCTTTTGGCTCCTTTGTCAAAAATCAAGTGACCATACCTGTGTCGGTTCATTTCTGGGTCTTCAATTCTATTCTATCAGTCTGTCTGTCTGTCTCTGTACCAATACCATGCAGTTTTTATCACTATTGCTCTGTAATATTACTTGAGTTCAGGGATAGTGATTCCCCTGAAGGCCTTTTATTGTTGAGGATAGTTTTAGCTATTCTGGGTGTTTTGTTATTCCAGACGAATTTGCAAATTGTTCTGTCTAACTCTATGAAGAATTGGGTTGGAAATCTGATGGCGATTGCATTGAATCTGTAGATCGCTTTTGGTAAAATGGCCATTTTTACTATAATTAACCTGCCAATCCATGAGCATGGGAGATCTTTCCATCTTCTGAGATCTTCTTCAATTTCTTTCTTCAGACCTTTAAGTTCCTATCACACAGATCTTTCACAGGCTTGGTTAAAGTCATGCCAAGGTATTTTATATTATTTGGGGTTATTATGAAGGGCATCATATCCCTAATTTCTTTCTCGGCTTGTTTCTCTTTTATATAGAGGAAGGCTACAGATTTATTTGAGTTAATTTTATACCCAGCCACTTTGCTGAAGATGTTTATCAGGTTTAGTAGTTCTCTGGTGGAACTTCTGGGATCACTTAAATATACTATCACATCATCTGGCAAGTAGTGATATTTTAACTTCTTCTTTTCCAATCTGTATCCCTTTGATCTCCTTTTGTTGTCTGATTTCTCTGGCTAGAACTTCAAGAACTATATTTAATAAGTAGGGAGAGAGTGGGCAGCCTTGTCTAGTCCCTGATTTTAGTGGGATTGCTTCAAGTTTCTCTCCATTTAGTTTAATGTTAGCTACTGGTTTGCTCTATGTGGCTTTTACTGTGTTTAGGTATGGGCCTTGAATTCCTGATCTTTCCAGGACTTTTATCATGAAGGGGTGTTGAATTTTGTCAAATGCTTTTTCAGCATCTACTGAAATAAGAATGTGGTTTTTATCTTTGAGATTTTTTATATAGTGGATTATCCTGATGGTTTTCCATATGTTAAACCATCCCTGCATCCCTGGAATGAAGCTTACTTGATCATGATGGATGATTGTTTTGATGTGCTCTTGGATTCAGTTTGCCAGAATTTTGAGTATTTTTGCGTCAATATTCATAAGGGAAATTGGTCTGGAGTTCTCTTTCTTTGTTGGGTCTTTGTGTGGTTTAGGTATAAGAGTAATTGTGGCTTCATAGAAGGAATTCGATAGTGCTCTATCTCTTTCAGTTTTGTGGAATAGTTTGGATAGTATTGGTATGAGGTCTTCTATGAAGGTCTGATAGAATTCTGCACTGAACCCATCTGGATCTGGGCTCTTTTTGGTTGGGAGACTTTTAATGGCTGCTTCCATTTCTTTAGGAGTTATGGGGTTGTTTAAATGGTTTATTTGTACCTGATTTAACTTCGGTACCTGGTATCTGTCTAGGAAATTGTCCGTTTCCTCCAGATTGTCAAGTTTTGTTGAATATAGGCTTTTGTAGTAGCATCTGATGATTTTTTTGAATTTCCTCTGCCTCTGTTGTTATGTCTCCCTATTCATTTCTGATTTTGTTAATTTGGACACACTGTCTGTGTCCTCTTGTTAGTCTGGCTAAGGGTTTATCTATCTTGTTGATTTTCTCAAAGAACCAGCTTTTGGTTCTGTTGATTCTTTGTATAGTCCTTTTTCTTTCTAATTGGTTGATTTCAGCTCTGAGTTTAATTATTTCCTGCCTTCTACTCCACCTGAGTGTGTTTGCTTCTTCTTTTTCTAGAGCTGTCAAGCTGCTGATATATGCTCTCTCCTGTTTCCTTCTCAGGCACTCAGAGCTATTAGTTTTCCTCTTAGCACAGCTTTCATTGTGTCCCAAAAGTTTGGGTATCTTGAACCTTCATTTTCATTAAATTCTGAGAAGTCTTTAATTTCTTTCTTTATTTCTTCCTTAACCAGGTTATCATTGAGTAGAGCATTGTTCAATTTCCACGTATATGTGGGCATTCTTTCCTTATTGTTATTGAAGACCAACTTTAGCCTGTGGTGGTTTGATAGGACACATGGGATTATTTCTAGCTTTCTGTATCAGTTGAGGACTGTTTTATGACTGATTATATGGTCAATTTTGGAGAAAGTATCATGAGGTGGTGAGAAGAAGGTATATCCTTTTGTTTTAGGATAGAATGTTCTATAAATATCTGTTAAATCCATTTGGTTCATGACTTCTATTAGTCTGTCTATGTCTCTGTTTAATTACTGTTTCCATGATCTGTCCAGTGATGAGAATGGGGTGTTGAAATCTCCTACTATTATTGTGTGAGATGCAATGTGTGCTTTGAGCTTTAGTAAGGTTTCTTTTACATATGTAGGTGCCCATGTATTTGGAGCATAGATATTTAGGATTGAGAGTTCATCTTGGTGGATTTTTCCTTTGATGAATATGAAGTGTCCTTCCTTATCTTTGTTGATGAGTTTTGGTTGAAATTGATTTTATTTGATATTAGAATGGCTACTCCAGCTTGCTTCTTCAGACCATTTGCTTAGAAAGTTGTTTTCCAGCCTTTCACTCTGAGGTCGTTTCTGTCTGTGTCTGTGAGGTGTGTTTCCTATAGATAGCAAAATGTTGGGTCCTCATTGCTTATCCAGTTTGTTAATCTATGTCTTTTTATTCGGGAATTGAGTCCATTGATGTTGAGAGATATTAAGGAATAGTGATTGTTGCTTCCTGTTATATTCGTGTTTGGATGTGAGATTGTTTGTTTGCTTGTCTTCTCTTTGTTTTGTTAAAAAAATGATTACTTTCTTGCTTTTTCTAGGGCGTAGCTTGCCTCCTTGTGTTGGGTTTTACCATTTATTATTCTTTGTAGGGCTGGATTTGTAGAAAGATATTGTGTAAATTTGTTTTTGTCACAGAATATCTTGGTTTCTCCATCTATGTTAATTGAGAGTTTTCTGGATACAGTAACCTGGGCTGGCATTTGTGTTCTCTTAGGGTCTGTATTATATCTGTCCAGGATCTTCTGGCTTTCATAGTGAGAAGTCTGGTGTGATTCTGATAGGTCTGCCTTTATATGTTACTTGACTTTTTCCCTTATTGCTTTTAATATTCTTTGTTTTGTGCATTTGCTGTTTTCACTATTATGTGACAGGAGGAATTTCTTCTCTGGTCCAATCTATTTGAGTTCTGTAGGCTTCTTGTATGTTTATGGGCATCTCTTTCCTTAGGTTAGGGAAGTTTTCTTCTATTTATTTTGTTGAAGATATTTACTGGTCCTTTGAGCTGGGAGTCTTCACTCTCTTCTATACCTATTATCCTTAGGTTTGATCTTCTCATTGTGTCCTGGATTTCCTATATGTTTTGGGCCAGTAGCTTTTTCCATTTTCCATTATCTTTGACAGTTGTGTCGATGATTTCCATTGAATCTTCTGATCCTGAGATTCTCTTTTCTATCTCTTGCATTCTGTTGGTGATGCTTGTATCTATGGCTCCTTGTCTTTTCCTTTGGTTTTTCTATATCCAGGGTTGTCTCCCTTTGTACTTTCTTTATTGCTTCTGTTTCCATTTTTAATTCCTTAACCTGTTTGATTGTGTTTTCCTGGAATTCTTTCAGGGATTTTTGTGTTTCCTCTCTATAGGCTTCTGCTTGTTTATTTGTGTTTCCCTGCATTTCTCTAAGGGAGTGCTTTATGTCTTTCTTGAAGTCCTCCATCATCATGATCAAATGTGATTTTAAATCTAGATCTTGCTTTTCTGGTGTGTTTGGACATTCAGTGTTTGCTTTGGCGGGAGAATTGGTCTCCGATGATGCCATGTAGTCTTGGTTTCTGTTTCTTGTGTTCCTGCGCTTGCCTCTTGCCATCACGTTGTCTCTGGTGTTAACTTGTTCTGCTATTTCTGACAGTGGTTAGACTGTCCTAAAGGCTTGTGTGTCAGGAGTGCTGTAGACCTGTTTTCCTGTTCTCTTTCAGCCAGTTATGGGAACAGAGTGTTCTGCTTTCAGGCATGTAGTCGTTCCTGTCTACTGGTCATCAGGTGTTCCTGTGGGCGTGTGTCCTGAGTCCACCAGGCAGGTCACTTGGAGCAGGAAAGTTGGTCTTACTTCTGGTCTTGAGCCTGGGGTTGCTTCTCAGAGCTGGGTTTCAGCTCTCCTTGAGGGCAGCAACCAGAAGGGCCTCCCCAGCCTTTGCTTGGGACCCTGTGCTCAAGGGGCCCAGATGGAGCTAGGCGTTTTCCTCTAGAGTCAGAAATGTGGGTAGAGAGTAGTCTCCTCTGGCTTCCCAGGCCTGTCTGCCCCTCTGAAGGCCTAGCTCTCCCTCCCTCGGGATTTGCGTGCAGGAACCTGTTTGACTGGGTCCCTTCATATCCAGTGTCTGGACCGCAGCATTTAATGCCCTTATCTTCCTGTTTCCAGAGGCCCTATACAGTTTCCTCTTGGGCCAGGGATGTGGGCAAGGGTGGGCAGTGCTGGTGGTCTCTCCTGCCCTGAGTGTCAGGAGTGCCCACCTGTCTGGGCGCCGAGCTCTCTCTCCCACGGGGTTTTGGAGCAGGGAGCTGTGGGCAATCCAGAGGTTTTAAAGCAGACACAAGGAGGTATGTGGACTGTGGGTGAAAAGAATGTACCATTTGCATAAAGGACTTGAGCAACATTAACTCTTAGTAGCCAAGAGGGTATCTCCTGGAACATCCCTCACCCCCAGGACACTGAAGGATAGTTATTCTAGGTGCAGCAGCAAGGGGAGATTGATAAACAGTGGCTCTGAAAGGCCACTCTAAGGACAAGACTGTGAAGCTGGGAACTAAATGAGAGAAGCATCAGAGAAAGCAACAACCAATGCTAGTGGCCTTTGCAAAGCAGGCAGTAGGTCAGGTACTAGAGCAAAGCCATCCACGGTGAATGTAAGCACAAGTCCCATTGGAGCTGGGGCCTCCCCTGAAGGAACTTGCAGGCTCTGTAAAGGAGATGGGTTTTATTCCAACTGGTCTGGAGGAATTTAAGTCCTACAATACTTCGTCAAATTTAGCTTTTAAAGAAATTGTTCATGATAATGCATGGTCTTGCAGGCTTTTAGTACTGGTACTTGAGAGGCTGATATAGGTGGATCCCTGTGGGTTCCAGGCCAGCCTTTTCTACATAATAAGACCCTGTTTTAGGGAGAGGGGAAGGGAGATGGGTCGAAGGAGGACAAGGGAGAGGAAGAGGAGACACACACAGATTTATGTGTGAACATACACATACATTCTCTCTCTCTGTGTCTGTGTCTGTGTGTGTGTGTGTGTGTGTGTGTGTGAGAGAGAGAGAGAGAGAGAGAGAGAGAGAGAGAGAGAGAGAGGAATTACTCCTGTTGCTAGTGGGAAATTAATAGAGGGAAGTAAGAGTTAAAGCTCATGCCAGGATGGTGGTGCAGTAAAGTACCTGCTATGGAAGCTCAAGGGCCTAAGTTTGGATTCCCAGGACCCATGTAAAAAAGCTTGGCACAATAGCACTTATATGTAACTCTAGAACCATCAAGAGATGGCAAATCCTTAGTGGCAAGAGGCTGTGTAAGACATCAGATATCAACCTCAGGCTTCCATACACACAAGCACATTCAGAGTTATGTGAGCACACACATTCTGTCATACATATACACACATATGCTTAGACACACAGGTTTATGAGTATATACACATACATTCTCTCATATACACACACTCTCATACAAACACACACACACTCATACACACATACACACCTTTATGTATAAATATGCATAATGCTTTCATACACACACCCTCATATATACTCTCATACACACTCTCAGACACAACACATACACACTTACGTGTATATACACACACACTCTCATACACATACACTCTCATACACGAACATACATTTCTCATACATACATGCTCTCATACACATACACACAGTCTCACACACACTCTCTTTCATACACACATGTACACATGTGTATATATACATATATTCTCATATATACACTCTCTTGTACACACACACACACACAGATTTATGTGTGCACACAGAGAAAGTTAAAGCAGATTTCTGTGTTAATTTGGCCACTGGCTCTGGTATAAATGGTAGTTGTAAAACCAATCAAAGGTTGTGAACCATTTTTAATGAAGTCCAATCCCCCAAGCTAGAATGTGACATCCTAGAACAATAAAAAATGCTTCATGGGACTGGAGAGATGACTCAGTGGTTAAGAGCACTGACTGCTCTTCCTGAGGTCCTGAGTTCAAATCCCAGCAACCACATGGTGGGTCACAACCATCTGTAATGAGATCTGATGCCCTCTTCTGGTGTGTCTGAAGACAGCTACAGTGTACTCATATACAATAAATAAAATCTTTAAAAAAATGCTTCATGGCACTTAGGAGAGTCAAAATATTTTCACTTGTACATATAAGATCAAAATGGAAAGCTACTTTCTCCCTGAGGTTTTACAAAGATATAAAAGCCACTAGTCTTTTAGATAAGAGTAACATTTGTAGACTGAGTTAGCCCTGGCTGGAAAAAAACAAAACAAAACAAAACAAAACAAAACAAAACAAAACAAAACACGAAGAGTTAGAGACCAGAAAGACAAACTGTGGAATCCTAGAGTTGTCAACAAGACCAAGGACACACTAAAATCATCCAGGGACAGAATGGGCTAGTCACAGGAAAGTGAGCTTAAAATTGTAGTTGGACTTGGTAGCTAGGAGAGTCAAAATGGGAGACTTAGAGTCAGTACCTATATGGTTTGGGCTTTGAAAGAGCATCAGACAATATAGCTGTCTCCTGGGAGGCTCTGGCAGAGCATGACAAATACAGAAGTGGATGCTCACAGCCAACCATTGAACTGAGAACAGAGCCCCCAATGGAGGAGTTAGGGAAAGGATTGAAGGAGCTGAAGGGGTTTGCAATCCCATAAAAGGATGGCCTTGTTGGGCACCAATGGGAGGAGAAGCCCTTGGTCCTGCCAAGGCTCCATTCCCCTGTGTAGGGGAATGTCGGTGCAGTGAGGTGGAAGGGGTGGAGGAACACCCTCATAGAAGCAGGAGGAGGGAGGGATAGGGATAGGGGATTTACAGACAGGAAACTGAGGAAAGGGGATAACATTTGAAATGTAAATAAATAAAAAATATCAAAAAAAAAAAAAAGTCAACCGAAACTTAGATTGTACCTCAAGGTGGCAGGAGAGGGCTGTGCTTGACCCGGACAAGCAGGCTGGCAGTCACAATGACTCCTGTGGGTGGCAAGGTCTATGGTTCTCTAGGAAATTAAACTGGAAGTATGGCATCAGAGTCTTAAGGGCATAGAGACAGGAGGGATGTTAGACAAAGCTGGACGAAGCATGGAAAGTTTGCGTCAAGGCCCTGTTAACATCCCGACTTCCAGAGCCATAAAAAATGAACTGTGTTGTTTAAAGCTGCCTTGGCTGTGTGTATTGTGAAAACAACTTGGGAAACAGATACCTTTTCGGAAAGTAACTTCCCTAAGGCATCCTGCAGGCCTGGACAACTATGGTTCGAGGTGCATAGGTGCATAGACCTATGATGGTACTAGAAGAAATTTTCCTAAGAAAAACTATTTCAACTCCCTTCCTATGTGCTTACATCATTGTACTTGCAGAAGTCCAAGCAGGAAGAGAGAAGACACACCTCCAGTCTGCATCTAGGAGGACTGACTCCCTGCAAAGCACTGGCACTTAGTGCCATGGCCTCTATTGGCCATTCATCTCCTTGCTTGTAATAAATACCCCGGGGGTGTGGGGAATGACTTAAGGAAAGCAAGATCTATTTTGACTCAGCCCTTCAGGGCATCCTCCATCACAGCAGGGCAGCAGTCATGTGTATCCACAGTCAGGAAGCAGAAAGAGATGATGCTATTAAACAAGCCAGGACCCCAACATACTGAACGGTGCTCCCAACAACTAAGGTACATCTTCACACCTCAATTAACCCCAGCTAGATGATCTCTCACAGGTTCATACAGAGGGTCATCCTGCCCTTACTGTGCCAGGGATTGTGTCTCCTAGGTGATGCCAGATCCTTTCCAGGAGCTGATCAGCGTTAAGCAGCACCACTGCAGAATGACCTTCTGTAGTGTTTCAAGTTCTAGGTGCTAGTCACAATTTCTTCACTTCCTCCTTGTCGTCTGTCCTTGAGGCCACTGCTCCAATTTATTTATCAGCAATTCAAAATCCTATGCCTCCCTCATCAAAGTCCATTCATGTCTTCATTCTGCTAACTCTGACAGCATAGAAAGAACGGGGGTGGGAGGAGAGAGAGAGAGAGAGAGAGAGAGAGAGAGAGAGAGAGATAGAGAGAGATAGAGATTATTTCCTATCTGCAAGGGAATGGAGACAGAGCAAGAAGGCTCAAAGTATGTCATCCTTTAGATGCCATCAGAACAAAATTAAATTGTTAAGGGAGAATGCTCAACACATTGGGGGAGAAATGAACTGCCTTTTACGAAGGTGTTTCTGGCATAGCCTTATCTGTTTAATAGTGCAATAGCATCAATTACTAGAGCCTTGCAGTAAACAAGGAATAACAGAGCAACACTAAGGGCAGCCATCCCCAAGAGAATGGGCAGTGCTGCGCTTAGGTAGAGAACTGGGAATTGGTGTTGTCAGCTGCCTTGCCTTATGAGTATTCTTTATATGGACTTGGTTAAAGAGTCCGTGTGATATGAGCGTATCTTTTTACTTCCCTTTCAGTGGATTATCATAGAAATCGAGGCTCTATTTGAAAAGCCAAGTCTCTTCATTGAAGAGTCAAATCCAGTCCCAGACAGGTTAAGGAATGACATGGGGGAGTGGCTTCAGTGTGTGGCATAAAATCCTAAGGACCCGGGCTGGAGAGATGGCTCAGCCGTTAAAGGCCAGGCTCACAACCAAATCCTAAGGATCCATAACTCCAGGAGTTTAGACTGTAGCGCTGGCTCATTGCTCGCCTTCTACATGACAGCACTCCTGAGAGAGAATTACAGATAAATCTGTGGCCTCACTCGACCAAGACTCCTGCAGTATTGTAATTAGCCAGCTTACCAGCAACTAGAACAAAGCCAGAGCTTAATTTTGGATTTCTGCAGCACAAATTACTTAAGGAGGTTTGAGAATACTGCGGGATTTGTTAATTCCCCAATGATTTTCTTTCCAGCTATCCTACCTTATAGTTGGAAAGTGAACTCACTAGTAATTACTCATCCACAGAGTCAATTTCCATACATTTTTTAAAAAAAAGACATATGGCTTCATAGCTCAGGTTGGCCTCAAAGCCATAACCATTTCCAGCCCCTCCTGAGAACTGGCATTGCATATCTGTGCCATTACTTACCAGAGATAAGTAAAGATGGCAGCAGATAGAGACATATGCCAGCAAATAGAATCACAGAACATCAGAGATCCCAGGGGAATCACAAGTTCCAATTTTCTTGAGGACAAGTAACTTTCACCACCCTTTAGTTCCCAGGTCAGCAGACTACACCAAGCTACACATCAAAACTCCATCCTTACTTACCTCCAGGCTACCTGCCCTTGGGCAGTTCACTCAACCTGTTTGTCCTGGTTGTGTTTGTCAATTTGACCCAAGCTAGAGTTCTGTGAGAAGAGGGCCCTTGACTGAGAAAACACGTCTATCTGATAAGCCTGTAGACAGGTCTGTAGGACATTGTCTTGACTAATGACTAATATGGGAGGGCCCAGCCACTGTGGGTGATGCCTTCCCTGGGCAGGTGGTCCTGAAACGTATAAGAGAGCAGGCTAAGCAAATTGTGAGGAACATGATAGTAAGCAGTGTTTTCTGTGGTCTCTGATTCAACTGAGATTCCTGTTTCCATGTTCCTGCCCTGACTTCCCTCCATGATGTAATGTGACCTGAGACTGGTAAGAGGAAATAAACCTTCCCCCTTCCGCCCTGCCACTGCTCCACTATGGCAAGGAACTTTTGAGAATGGGGGTTTTAACACAACATCAGAAACCCTAACTAAGACACTTTCCAATGTACTTTTATTATCTATATAATGAAGACGACAAAACCTTGGCCCTCTTTCTGCCTCACAGAGCAGTTGTGACACTCAGGCATAAAAAGTGAAGCTTTGGGAAGTAGTAGGCATGTTATAAGGAGAAGGCAGTATTAGACTAACCACTGTGTAGGTAGGATTTCATTCTATTGGGCAAGACTTCCTCTCTGTAGGTGGTACTTCCTTCACAGATAATAAACAAGACAAAAATTTATCAGCACGGTAACAACCCCAATACCTGGCATCATCTTTCTGTACCTTTATTTGTGTATCGTGACCAAATGCCTGACAGAAGCAACTCAAGAGAGGAAGGGTTTATTTGGGTTCACCATTTCACATTATCAGATGGGGGGAGGCATGGTGGGTGAACTGACTGACTCTGTTCGTCAGAGCTTATAGCATGCCCCATACCTGATCTTAGTCGATCAGGAAGCAAGTTAGGATTGGAAGTAGATATTGCCCCCCACAAACAGTTCCAACTAGCTGAGTGACAGTCCCAAAGTTTCTACCACCTTCCAAAACAGAGTTACCAGTGGGGACCAACTGGTCAGAAGTGTGAGCTTCTGGAGGGCATTCCACCTGCAAACTTTAACAGAACATGGCAGTGCTCCCCTTTTCCCACTTCCAACTGTCTCCTACTCTGCTCCAGTGTCTGCCTAAAGGAAGCACATGGGGAGGGGTGGGGGGTGTTGAAAACGCAAAAGGAAAGACAGCTGCTTCAAGGTACTAGCTATCCTTCTCCCACTTAGGTTTCCTTTCCAGGAAACAGTTCCAGCTAGTTTTCACTTTCAAACCATGACACAAGCTTTGTACCCACCATGGTAGGCCTCCAACAAATACTTAATAAATAAACAAGTGGATGGATAGATGTGCTTGGTAACAGTATTTAGCAGTGAACCTTAAATTTTTTCTTGAAACTCCAGTGAATTGTACAGCCAACTCATCCTTTCTGATTTCCCTACAGGGACTCTTGAAGCATCTCTTTGCATCTCAAGAATAGTAAGAAGGCCATAGCCACAGAATCTTAGAGAAACCATATTTTTATTTGTTCTTTATATTTTGGCTTCTATTGACCAGAAGAACATATTTAAAAAATGAAATTGGATTTGTTCAAAGAACATTATTTTGTTTGCACACTTATGCAAATGACAACAACACCTTAGGGGCAGATTCCATTCAAGACTCTGGGGTTCTTTGCTCAGAGCCTACTCTGGCCCATCTCATACCTTTAGGATCTGCAAGACTCAAGTCCTTACTGGTTCCTAAAGATGAAGTTCCAAGTGAAAGCATGAAAGAAACGCTTCACTGTGAGAAAACTACTTTATGTTTCTAATGAATATAGACAGTGTTTTAGTTAGGGCTACCATTGTTGTGAAGAAATGCTATGACCAAAATCGGCCTGTTCTTCACTGTCCATCACTGAAGGAAGTCAGGACAGGAACTCCACAGGGCAGGAACCTGGAGGCGGGAGCTGATGCAGATGCCATGGAGGGATGTTGCTTACTGGTTTGCTCCTCATGACATGCCCAGCCTGCTTTCTCATAGAACCCAGGACCATCAGCCCAGGGATAGCTCACACAACAGGCTGAGCCCTCCCCTCTGGTCAGTAATTAAGAAATGCCTTATAGCTGGATCCTATGGAGGCATTGTCTTAATTGGGGTTCCCCCCTTTCAGATAACTCCAGATTGTGTCAGGTTGTCATGAAACTAACCAGGACAGACAGAAACCAGGGATCGTGTGTGGTGATGGAAATTGCAGTAGAGGAACATAAAGTTGGATCCGACTAACACTGCTGATAAGAACCCACAGAGCACCTTCCCCATCTAAGGCTGGAAGTTAAGATCCAACAGCATCAACTGCTTGGCTGGCTAGATCAGGACTCAAAAGAGGCCCACAGGAAGAATGTCTATCATGAGTTTTTGTGCTTGCTGCAGAGGAGGGGATTTGCATGCTCAGAGAACCAGAGAGTGTGATGCTGTGAAATGTATATTTGGTCCTCTTCCTGCTTCCTGGGATCCAACTCTCAAGTCCTTGGAATCTCCCATAGTACCTTTCCATGCTAAGGGGTGGAGAGATGGCTAGCAACTGCTGGGTAGGATGGGGAGAAACACCCTGTAAGCCTAAGCCAGCAGATGGTATCTGACACAAAGTAGGTTGGTAGGCCAAGAGAGATGATGGTGCCTAACAAACAGAAGAAAGCTAGCCCTGATAGAGTAGAGGGGCCTCTAGAACCAGGATCTACAGAGTTTTCCTTGACAAGTTTCTTTAGGTCATTAAAAATCATTTGAGACTAGAGTCGGCAATCATATACCAATGGCTTTTCTTTATCTTAATGCATATGTGCGTGCATGCATGTGTTTGCATGTTCATGGTGTGTGTGTGTGTGTGTGTGTGTGTGTGTGTGTGTGTGTGTGTAGGGGTGTGGCAGCCAGTAGATAACCTCAGGCACCATCCTCAGGAAGACCATTCACCTGCACTGAGATAGAGCTTGTCCCTGGCCTTGGGCTCACCTGATTAGAATAGGCAGGCTGGCTAGACAACTTCAGGAATCCTGTCCCACTTTTTCCAAGCTCAGATTTCAAGCACCCGCTGGCATCCTCCGAGGGAGGTACTAGGAGCCCTGTGTCATGCAACCCATCATGGGGAGGGGAGGGGTGCAGTTGGGAGTCAGAGATTTGCTTCCAGCAAGAGTTTATAGGGCCATCCAGAGGAAAGAGCAGTAACCATGTCTGGAAGGAACTTAGCCTTCAGAGGGCCCCTGTTAGGAGAAAGGGAGGACAGATGGGTTCTATCTTGCAAATTTTAAAATTCTAAGAAAACCTCTTAGTGGAAGGGAAACTCAGCACAGTGTGACATGTATTCTAATAAACTCAGAGGACACACACTTTGCAAGGAGGTTTCTTCATCAGGTGGGAGTCAGTCAGCTTTACAGAAAGTGGTGAACTGTGGGACCTCAGCCCTCAGTGTGTTTCTGTGTGTAGGCATCCCCTTCTCTGGCCACAAATGCCAGTGTTGGGGTCAAACTCCCACCTGAGGACATCCTGACCATCATCACAGCTGTACTTTAATGGAGGAGAAGGCAGGGTAAAGAGAAAAACTTCCCTACAGCTTGGCTGAGGAGCTTGGAGAGAGGAGAGTCATTATCGTCTCTGTCACAAAACTGCTGTCCCTGCTGCCTGGTGAGGCCAGAGGTTTTTCTCAGGAAGTGCCAGTCTTTTTTTTTTTTTGGTTCTTTTTTTCGGAGCTGGGGATCGAACCCAGGGCCTTGTGCTTCCTAGGCAAGCGCTCTACCACTGAGCTAAATCCCCAACCCCAGGAAGTGTCAGTCTTTAGCTTTGATATCTTCTGAAGGAAGCTCCCTCTCTGGGATGGCATGACTCTTCTCATGAGGGTGTCAGAGTCATAAGCTTTGAAAGATCCCCAGAGTGGGGAGAACCTCACTCAAGTCTCGGGATGACTCGACCCCCCCGCCCCCCACCAAGATCTCACACAAGACCATCCTTGCTGTAATCACATGAGGTTTATCGATAGGAACCAGTGCACTGGGGTCGATATGGGATATGTCCCACACAGGGGCAGTGGAGTTTGACCACGAGAGGCTGGGAGAAAGAGTATTTAAAGGAAGAGGCTGTGAACCCCAGGGAATGAGAGGATGTCAAAGGGGAAAGTCAAAGATACCACAAGTTGCAGGACTGTTTTATGGCTCTAGGAGATAAGGGGACGCCAAAAGGTTTTATGGCCCCCTGGTTCCTGGAACAGAGCTACTAAATCAGGAGAAGGGTGTCGGGTCCTCAGGTCCTCATTATTTTTATCTCTTGTCCTGTCAGGGTAAAAGTTTGTCAGAGTTGATGAAGCATCTGCATTTGAAAGACATCTGGGTAGGCTTGGGCCACTGATTTCCTGGAATGCTCTCTGCAGGATGCAATGGCTGGAAGGCACAGTGGGGGCTTAAACAAACATCATAGGGGCAGAACAGTTACTCACACCTTGTGATAATCGAAGTAGTTGTCTTGCATTTTTAACAATCTGTCTTCCTGAGTCAGGTCCTGTTGTTGAGTTTTGGGCTAATTTAAAACTCTATCTCTCAGCTTCAACACCTCCTAATACTTCAGTACACACACACACACACACACACACACACACACACACACACACACACAGTTCCTAGGGACAAAACTTCCATTTATATCTTTTATCTGTGTGTCTTTAGCCCTGACCCACAGTAGTGCCAACTAAAGGGTGTTGGATGGAATGGTGGATTAGCAATGGCCTCTGGAAGCAGGGAGTGAGCTTCTATAGACCAAAGGTGTGTATGTGGGGGGGGGGGGATTCAACTGTGGAATAAAAGCTCCATAGCAGGCCCCTTTGCTCTCCTGGGTGTGACAGGATCCAGTGCAGCATCCAAAGAAATAGAAGAGTTTTTCCAGTGTTTTCTGCTCCCCAGGCTAGGGTCAGAGAAGGTAGGAGGAGAGCTGAGGACTGAGGTTCAGAAGGAGCCAGCTAAGAGAAGAGCCATAAACCATACTATCTAGACAGAGCAGGGTCAGAAGCCAGCAGGGCAGCCCAGCCAGTGAATCAGAGAGGAGAAGGGTTGGAAGATGAGATGTCCCTTGGGCCAGAACTTGAGTGTGCTGACACTAAGAGGCATGAGAGCCACAGAAAGATTTAAACAGGTAGGGTATGTAGGCTTATATTGTTAAAAACATACTTTAGTGTAGTGCCATATTGGATTTGGGCCTGGCCGCTTTGTAACTGCATGGCCACAGTAAAAGTCATGGGATTGTTGGACAGAGGCCTCTCCCATGTATTTACGGCACAGGAAGAAAAGACCAAGTAGTAAACACCCGGTATCTCCACTGCATGACCTCTGCTGAGCCCGGCTGATGCATGTGGAACTGACACACCTGGACCACACCTGGGTGGTGGTCAATTTACTTCTGCCTTTTACTTCCTCAGCCTTTATCCTTGAGATTTAGGCTGGTCTTCTGGGATTTCTCCCTAATTAATTCAGGTCTTGTAGTTGGTCTTTTGTTACCGAAGTCACGAGCCAGGTAGTCACGAGCCAGGGTTTCCCACTGTGCTTCCCAGTTATTTTCTACCTGGAGACTTAGGTATATAAGTGGTGAATAAAGCTACAGGAGACTCTCACTATCTCTCTCACTCTCACTCTTCTTCCTCACTCTCACTCTTCCTTCCGCTCTTCCTCTCTCTCTCTCTCTCTCTCTCTCTCTCTCTCTCTCTCTCTCTCCCTCTCTCTCTCTCTTCCTCTCTTCCTCTCCTGGCTTGACACGATAACCTGTGTGTGTGTATGTGTGTTTCTTTCATCCCGTAGGCTTTCGCCCGATTCTCGGTACCGTGTCGGTGCTGGCGCCGACACTTTAGTAAAAAAAAAAAAATACCTAAATGCTTTAAACCTTCCTTCTGACCTACCACCCACAAGAGGTATTAAAAAAAATGGTTAATAGGACAAAAGAAGATATGGACCTTTGGACTAGAGAGATGGCTCAATAATTAAGAGCGCCGATTGCTCTTCCAGAGGTCTTGAGTTCAATTCCCAGCAACCGCATGGTAGCTGTGTGTGTGTGTGTGTGTGTGTGTGTGTGTGTATATATATATACACACATATATGAGATGTAGGCCCGTTTAGAAATATTTCTTTGAGGTAAATCCAATACTTTAGGAGAGAAGGAGAGGGAGAGGGAAAGAGAGGGGGAGGGGGAGGGAGAGGAGGAAGTAGAGGGGAGGGGGAGAGATCAGGAGGAAAAGGAGGAAGAATGAGATGAGAGGAGGAAGCAGTTATGAGAGGAGAGGAACCATGAGCACATGGTCAGGAGAAATAACAAGTATTTGGGGTTCATCACTGGGTGCATCTAGGCTAGCAGTTAGAAAAGTACATTAGGGGTTATCCCCCAGTAATGGTCAAAGTCAAATAAAATAGTCATAGTCTGAGTCTCACATATTCATAAGCTAGTCAGGGATAAGCGTACATAAATTGGTTATACTACAAGGCTATGGCATTTGAAATTTTGAAAGATTCCTCTTTTTATGGCTGAGATGGGGTTCACAATTGAATAATCTGTTTTCCATTGCTGTAACAAAGCCACTGAGGCAAGAAAGGTGCTTCTTAGATGGCTCCCAGAAAGCTGAGGCTATTGAATTCATGATGGTAGAGGAGGTAAAATGTAGCCTTGAATCTACTTCAACTTCTTGGCAGGGAAGTAGGCCCGGGATCAGACTCTGTGTGTTAGAATGTAATGAAACACACATTTCTCCTACAATGTGTATTTTTGTCAAAAAAAAAAAAGATTGTATGATTGAAGGAGCCGCAATATATTTGACAAAGGCGAGGAAGTTGACTGCAGGATCAGCTTTGCGCTGAATATAAATTATTCTATTTTGGATGCATCATATCTGAAGTGATGACAAGACAGGGCTCAGTTACAGACTGCTGAAGATTATGGAGTAGGGCTTGGGAGATAGACAAAGGACTGGAAGAGCAGATAAAGTTTTAGGGTTTATTTACAAATAACTGGCACTCTACAGATGAAGGGCAAAGGTTGGGACTTGGGCCAGGGCAGAGATAGAGGCCAGAAGTAGGAAACAAGAAATTATCTCTGACCTTCAAGAACTTGATATCTTGCTGGAAATACTAACTATGCACACTGTAAAAGAGTGAGGAATGACAGGAAACTCTAAAAATTCAGGGGTAATTTCACCATGAGTCATTTCAGGGTGGCCCCAGATGTTTCTAAAAATAACATAGGCTGTTACAACCATTCTTGATTGCCTAATGGAACTATGTAGTAAGACTTGATTGCTTCAGACACAAACACCTAAGTTGTAGGACAGAGAAATGAAGTTGGAACTGGCCTGAAAATGTTCTCCCTGCTGGCTAGTTTTTGTGGTTCTGGAAGGTGTTATTTAAACTTTTGGGGCAAGAAAAAGTCATCAGTGGTGTCTCCCAGTGGTGAGCTCTGCACATTACAATACTGTCCTGCCAGGCAAGGAGGCATAGCCACTGGTGAAAGAGTAGTACAAATGGTATGATGGTAACCAACCACTTTGGGATTGAATTTGAAGACTACTCCAGAGAAGGGAATGCAGCTCTGGCTCTGTAAACCTGGTCAAAAGCCCATGGCTGGAGACGTCATAGGTCCTAGGGGTGAAAGTACCTCTGTTGTCTTGCTAAATGTTATTTCTTGCCAAATTGCCTTCTAAATATGTATGTTCATACACATAGATTAGTTCTGCCTTCAGCCTTGGCCAGCAAGCTTCTTTCTGCAGCGATCAGCAGTCAATGCAAAGACCTATAATTGATCAAAGCAAATAAGTCCTATTGAGTGGTCATCCCTAAAGTTAGACATTGATATGAAAATCTCCACCAGTGAGGCTCAGGGGACATCTCAAAGAGGGGGTAGAAAGAATGTAAAAGCTCAAAATTTCGGGGGTGGGGAAGGTGGTGGGGTGTTGGGAAATCCTGTCCTTTGGGTGTAGAGTGGTTGTTGCCCTCATAAACTCACAGCAGCTGTGCTTATCTATAAAAGATCAAGCCAACAAGATCACCCAATATTCCAACAGGCAGCACTAACTGGACCCAGAAGGTTATAAACAAACAAACAAAAACAAACAAAAACCAAAATAAAACATCATGAAAACTAAAGGGAGGTGATGAATGGGGGAGTTTTGGATGTTGTGGGAAGTGTGAGGGTGGAGTCGGAGGTGAGAATGATAAAGGTACATTGTGCAAACATGCCAAGTTGTCACAGAAGTTAGGAGATGGCCGTAGCAGGTTCTTTGGCTTCTAAGTGTCATGGGAAGTCAGAAAGAGAGCCATCTTGAGATGTAGTAGCTGTAGGAGACTTTCCAGGATGGGACAACCACTGGGTCTGGGGGCCTCTGAGCCAACCTCTGGCACTTTGGCCTAGAGAATGTATGTATATGACCTTGTGTTGGGGAAGACTCATCGGCTATATGGGAGAACTCATGTTGCTAATTTTTGTCACTACCCCAGCCAGCTGGAGGCATTTTTACAGCCCTCCTTCCTTTCCCTTACGTCTTCATTTCTCCATTCCTTTCTGCAAACAATGCCTTTAGAGTCTTCCCAGTTTGCTTCTTTCTGCCCAGCCTCCAATTCCCTGCCTGCTGCCATGTTTTCTGAAGTCAGGACCACCCTGGGTGATCATACCTTCTAAGCATCAAGGTCAGTATCTCAGCTTTCATTGCCTTGAACTTGAAAGGTCAGATACATACTGCTTACTCATTCATACACCAAGCTGATTCCCCCAATTAGGCTGTAAAGTCTCTGTTATAAGAAGATGCTTAGAGATAGACTAGATGTGGTAGCTCACAGGGAAAGACCAGATGTGGTGGGTCACACCTTTAATTGTAGAACTCAGTAAGTAGAGGCAGGTGGATCTCTGGGAGTTTTAGGCCAACTTCATCTACACAGTGAGTTTCAGATGAGCCAAGACCCTGTCTCAAAAATAAGCAAAACAAAAACAAAAACAAAAAACCCCAGTTGCTTGGGGATTAGGGACAAAGTTGGCTCCATACTAGTGCCTAAGTATGATTAATGCTGGCTATTCACCACCCACAGGATGTGTAATGTCTTCTGAGTTTGGTGATCGTGGACAATGTCCCCTGACCCCAAAGGAGAGAACCACTGGCCCAGCCACTGTGATGTGATTGGTTCTATTTTCAATCATATTAATTGTCACATGGGCAGCAAGGTGTGTTCAAGATGATGTTAGGTAGTAAACATGAGCACCCCTCTGTTTATAAATAGCAACTCAAATGTATTCATAAGATAATTGCAGGAAACTGCTCAACAATCTCTGTATTCTCTTTTTCTTTTTAACGATTGAGACACTGACTAGCAATGCTCTCCGTTCTGAGATCTAAGCCTACAGTGCCACATAAATGAAAGGAGGTGCCCAGATAACTCTCACCATTGTAAATAAGCACCCACTAGCCCAGCAGTATACTCCCGTGTTGTTTCCTTGCCTCTGGTCTTTGGAAGAGGGATGGTACCTGCCTTTCAGAAGCAGATCTCAACAATAGTTCCGCTGGCTTCCTCAGGCCTAGCCTCTCCTCCCTCACAGGTAATCCAGACATTTCTCTATCTTTGCTAAGGCCTGATGCAGGTCAGTCATCTCCTGCAGGCATCCTGAGATTTTGTGAAGGACAGATAAGTCAAACTTGTGGAGATCCCTGCAGATAGAAAGAAGCCTGGGCAAGCAGACATGCAGTCTGGGGCTGAGGCTCAAGTTCACTGATATATATGGAACTCACTCTAACTACATAGACCAATTCAAGTGTGTTTGGGATAGAAGTTCTGAGATATAAACACTTCCTGCAATGCTTTGTATATGCTTGGCCCAGGGAGAGGCACTATTAGAAGAAGGTATAGCCTTGTTGGAGTGGGTATGGCCTTGTTGGAGTATGTGTGGCCTTGCTGGAGTAGGTGTGTCACTGTGGGGGTGGGCTTTAAGATCCTCATCCTTACTGCTTGGAAGCCAGTATTCTGCTAGCAGCCTTCACATGAGGATGTAAAACTCTTACCCTGCCTGCACCATGCCTGTCTGGATGCTGCCATGTTCTTGCCTTAATGATAGTGGACTGAACTTCTGAACCTATAAGCCAGCCCCAATTAAATGCTCCAAGAGTTGCCTTGGTCATGGTATCTGTTCACAGCTGTAAAACCCAACACACTCCCATAGTTTAGAAAAGTTAAAAGATTGGAATGTCACAGATGTTTGATTTTAAAAAACTGTTTAGACTTTACCAAAGCTACTGTAATATTTCCTAATTGGTAGGGATCTTCTCTTTTGATCAGAGTCAGTTTACAATAGAGGGCAGTGATCTCTTGGTCCTAGACTCTTGTAGACAGAAACTTAAACCCAAGAGAGCCTACCTTAAAGGTCCCATTAAGCTAAGTGGACAAAGGTGCCAGCTTCTTGGCCACTCCTCCAAGCATTAGATTGTACCCATATTTGATATTTTGTGGGACCCTCTTGGAATGACTGAACACCAAACTGTTCCAGACATTCTTGCTGCAAAATGACAATTTTCACAAACCTTCCACCTACACAGCTTCCCTGACTCAATGAGCAGTAGTGAACACATACTCCTGCTATTCTGGAGTCAGAGAAGAGCTACTGTGATTCAGCTAAAATCTTGTAGTGGCTTTTCCACCCGACCTCATATCTGGAAATCAGGGCTTAGAGCCAAGCCCTGGCACTCTGGGTAGTTCGCTGGCTGCTGAACCCTGATAAAACCAAGTGCATGGTGAATGATGACTATTGCTAGGCACCAGACCACCTCCCCTGAGGAACGCTGTCTCTGCAGACTGGTTTAGTAGAGTATGCACAGCTATACACAGTCTCATTAGCTTCTTTTCTCATTGGTGTAACAAAATACCCAGCAGACACAACTGGAGAAAAGGTTTTGGCTCATGGTTTAAAGCAGAGACCTCATGACAGCAGGCAGCTCCCTGCCTCTTCATATTTTAGGAAAAATGGAGAGAGATCCTTTTTTTCAACTCTTTTTTCTTTTTTAAATTTTTTAACTTTGGGATCTCAGCACAGGTAATGGTGTCTCCCATGATCAGGGTAGGCTCTGAAAGATCCCCGAAGGGAGACCCTTACTCAAGTCTCGGGAAATTGCGGACCCCAGACACAGAGAGACCATTTTGGATGTAATATGCAAAGGCGAGGTTTATTATGGAGACCTATTATGGAGATCTCTGGGCCGACATGTATCCCACGCAGGAGACAGAGGTGTCGACCCCGAGAGGCTGGGAGAAAGGGTATTTAAAGGGAGAAACCACAACCCAATAGGGCAGGGGTAGTGTCATTGGAAAATCACAAGAAGCTTCCTGTCTCTCAAGATTGCTTAACTTTGTGTTCCCTTTAGTTCCTAGGAGAAGCTTCCTGCTTCTCAAGGTTGTTCTCTTGAGATTCTAATCTAACTTTATGGTCAGCTAGTTCCTGGGAGAAGCTTTCTTTACTAGGTCGGGATCACCTGTCTAAGGGCCTTATCTTAAACCCTTTTATCTGGATCCTGGGGGTGGGGGGGAGCAGGCTCAAGAAATGTGACCTTTTACTTACAGGTAGAGGGCAGGGTCTGGAGTTTGAGGCATTTAGGGCTTTTTTAAACTTCTGACTTCTTAGCTGCATTTTTTTATTCTTTCAGTTCTTCCATCCTCAGTTAATTCTCTTTGGAGGCACCTTCACAGAAATAGCCAGAGGTAATTACCCTTAGGCAATTCTAACCTTAATCAAATTAACAATGGGGACTGCCTATTACATAATCTGTTCAGATAGCATATAAATGAAGACGGTCTTTCCCACTCCCTTTCTGTCTACCGGCTTTAAGGTTTGGTGTGTTAATTTGTACTGACTATGACAAATACCTGAGGTGATCAACTCTTGAGGAGGGAAAACCAGTGGTTCTCAATCTTTCTAATGCTGAGATCCTTTAATACAATTCCTCATGTTGTGGTGATTCCCCCAACCATAACATTATTTTGTTGCTACCTCATAACTGTAATTTTCCTACTGCTTTGGGTCATAATATAAATGTCTGATATGAAAGACATCTGATATATGACTACTGTGAAAGGGACATTGCCAAAGGGGTGGCAACCCACAAGTTGAAAATTGTTGTTTTAGAGGATTTGTTCCCCAGTTTCCTATGGCAGCATAGTAGTTCATGGTGGGTGTAAGATAAACAGGACTGCTTGCATTGTAGTAGCCAGGAAAACAAAGAAGAGACCTTATCTCTGTATCCTTCTAAGAGCAAGCCTCCAAAACCCAAGCCCCTTCCACTAGGCTCCACCTCCTAAAGATCCTACCATCTCCCAGTAGAGCCCTAAGTTAGCCTATACTTCCCTCCTTAGGGCAACATCGACAATCCATGCTACTGAAAGGAGAATTATACGAATTCTAGGTTTGGAGATACAAAATTAAAAGAATAAACCCCAAAAGGCCACAGATACAAAATTAAAAGAATAAACCCCAAAAGGCCACAGACCGAGGGCTAAGCCCTACAGCCAGGACTAGCAGGCCATAAAGATAAAGGAGCACAGGAAACACTGTCCAGGCAGGACTGGCAAGCCATAAAGTTAAGGAAAAGGAATGCAGGAACCAGCCTGAGTTAATGGGACTGATTCATGGGACGTCTGGCAGGAAGACATCTCCCTGCAGCTCACTCAGGGCCATCCTCCAGACCCTGATAAGCCCCTGACTTCTAACACGTACTCTTTCTGCTTTGTTCTCACTGCTATGTTTGAATGAGCCAATTATATGTAACCATGCCAAAACCCCCTAGCCTTCTCTATATAACCCTCTGACTTTTGAGTTTCGTGGTCGACACCTCTGTCTCCTGCGTGGGATACGTGTCGGCCCGGAGATCTCTGTAATAGGTCTCCGTAATAAACCTCGCCTTTGCTTATTACATCCAAAATGGTCTCTCTGTGTCTGGGGTCCGCGATTTCCCGAGACTTTAGAAAGGGTCTTTCACTACAAGGGTTGGAGACGTGGCTCAGTGATAAATTAGCTGTCATGCATGAAACCCTGGGTTTGATATCCTGACCCCATGGCTTCTCCCTCAAGTCTGTACCATAGTTCTTGAGAATCTATACCCTGGAGTCAGAGCCGAGGCCACTCGGATGCAATCAGCAAGAGGGTTTATTGGAAAACACAGGTACCTGCGGGCACACAGTCTCTTCGGAGGACTTGCGCGTCCAGCAGCTCCATCATGGGGCTTTTATAGGGATTGGGGAAGCAGAAGCGGGCGTACAGAAGCAGATGCATAGTTACGGGGATTGGTGGATTCAAACAAGGCACATAGACATGTTCACATATGATTGGCTATTTCACATGATGAGGTGATAAGGTATAGCTACACACATTGGCAGGTTTGGGGCGTCCTGAATGTCGGGGGCTGGGGGCTTATCTCTTCCTGCCAGGTGGCCTGTGAGTCAGATCCGGTACTCCTGGTCTGTTCTGCATTCCTTTCCTTTTATGGTCTGTTAGTTCTAGCGGCAGGGCGGGGCTGCCTGGACTTGCTTTTCACAGTGTTTAGTCCTGAGGTTGTGAATTTTGAAACATACTCTTTTAACTTCATATTTTTAAACCTTAAATCTGTATAATTTTCCTTTCAGAGGGGAAGATGAGGGTATAGGCAGTGATAGCTGGAGGCAAAGAGGTTAGGCGGTAGACGATGAGGTCAGGCAGTGGACACCGGGTGTTGACTCAGGAGTGCTCGAGCTGAGGCATCCCTTGAATGTTATCTTCCTGTGCCATGAATTCATGGGAGAGGCCTCTGTCCAACAATCTTAAGACTTATGGCAGTCATCTTAGGGGTGAATATCTGTGGCCAAACAGCCCAGAGTCACCTAGCCACTTTGAGCTATACAGTCACAAAATAGCCAGGCCCAAATCCAATATGGCTCCCTACACTCCACAACGAGCCTTCCTTATAGTAGCTCTGCCACATGGCATGTTTTCTCAGGGGGACACCTTGGCACCCAGGTACCTCCTTACTCTCACTGCATTATACTGAGTTATATTTCATAAGAATACTTGCATGCAGTAAAACAAGAAAGCCATGAGGAGCCAGCCATGCCAGCAATTCAGCTGACAGCTCCCAAACGTCTGTGATCTTGAAATTAATGGGATGAACCTCAAAACATCCACAATCCATTCCTGGGGCTGCTGGACACCTTGAATGATGTCTGAGGATGAGTCTCCAGTGGCTTACGAAGTATAATAACAATAAAATAAAGTTGTAATTTTATTCATAAATTTCACACAGAAACAGCCAAGGCTTTAGGAGCAAGGTTCGAATTGTATCACTTTACATTTTTAAAAGATGTGAACAGTAGCGTAGCGCTTGACATATATGAAATTTCAGAAGGCTGAAGTAGCTGGCTTTGTCCCCCACCATTGCCAGCTTTGCTGAAGTCAAGGCTACCACTTCAAGAATCGATGCATCTAGTTCTGAATCCTAATCATCCCCTTCTGTGCTGAGAATGAAACTCAGTCCAAATCCCTCTTTTGTTGTTGTTTGTGTTTAGACAGGATCTCACCACGGAGCTCTGGCTGGCCTGGAACTTGCAATGAAGATCAGGCTGGCCCTGAACTCAGAGATCCACTGGCCTCTGCTTCTGGAATGTTGTCATTAGAGACATGCACCAACAAACCCAGCCCTAGATGTCTTTTGATGCTAACTGGCAATTGAAGCTTTTTTACAGCGAGTTGAAGAATTTGGGGTGGTGGTGGTGGTGTCTCTAACTTCTAGTAGGTTCTAAATAAGGAACTAAAGCCCATCAGTGCTAAACTGTATAAACAAGCAGATGGGAGAGAATTGCAATTATGTTTTTTTCACAATAATTTTAAAAATCAATGCTTTTTTTCCCCTCTTGGAATGCAAAGCAAGTAAATCTTAGAGATGGCAGGATAGTGTACAGTTAGTTGTATTCAAAAGGCAAAAAACAGGGCTGTAGAGATGGATCAGTGGTTAAGAGTCCTTGCTGTTCTTACAGAGGACCAGAGTCCAGTTCCCTGGCACCAGCAAGCTGCTAACAACCATCAGGCTTCAGGGATCTGGCCCGGTCTTTTGACCTCCACGGGCACTGGTACCCAGTTTACATGTACACACAGACATATAAGTAATTTTAATTTAATTTTTAAAAGACAAAAAATCATACTTTCATCCTCGGAGTTCCAAAGGCAAAGGAATTATCCAAATTGTAGTACAGATGATAGACCGCAGGTATTCGGTAACAGAGATTCCCAGGAGCAGGCTTACGATTCTGCTGGCTTCATGTGGATCCAGGAATGTGAATTCTTAAACAGTTGCTTCACATGGCTCTGCGAAGGGAGCCCACCATCCCATTTTGTAGACCATTCACCCAGAGAGATCCCTGGAAGGAAACGTTATTAGCAAGTCAGAAGGATGCTCCCTAGTGGAAGAGAACTGCAGTTAATCTTGATTGTGAACTTGATTGTAATTGTCATTGTTGGATAGAGAGCTACTCTACCTGAGAGATCATTAAAGCACACTTCTGGGTGTGAGGAATTTCCAGAGAGGACTGATGGAAAACTCAGTAACTGATGGAGAAAAAGACCTACTGCGAGTGTGTGGTACCTGTGAGCAGTCTGCAGCCCCTGTTGAGAAGAAGAAAAGGCTTTGAGAGGATAAATGCAGCCAATGTGCACAAACTCCGCTTTTCTCCCCAGCCAGTACATCTCTTTTTTTTTTCTTTTCTTTTTTTTCCGGAGCTGGGGACCGAACCCAGGGCCTTGCACTTGCTAGTCAAGCGCTCTACCACTGAGCTAAATCCCCAACCCCCAGCACATCTCTTGCTGCCATTTGTGGAAGCCTTTCAGGGTCAACTTTCAGCATCCTCAGCAACTGTCACTGGCCCGTCTCGTCTGAGGCTTCCAGCTTCTAAGAGCAACCACGGGTCTCCCCAGCCCTCAGCCTTGAGGCAGCTGGACCATCTGGCCGACTGTGTACAGCCAATCTAATAAACCCTTTTCTTACCCTTAAAATTGACTGACATTTGCATGTATCTATTACTTATTGTGAGAGGCAATGACCTTCACTTCAAAATAAGCACGCTGGAGATTTAAAAGTAATGAAATTCAAGAGAGCCCCTGGGCAGCACCCCACGAGCGAACCTGAGCCACGGGACCACAGGTAAGACCAAATTTTCTGCTGCAAGAAAGCTGCCTGGTGAGCTTGGGACACACGGAAGCAGAATTTCTCTAGGACCGGGCACGTTCTGTGTTTACCGGAAGTCCCACACCCGCGGATCCCGGCCCGCAGCAGCTCTCTGCTCCCAGACCCGGTGAGAGAGAGACCCAACCGCCTGGTCAGGTGGGCACTCCTGAGGCTGCAGAACGGAAGAGACCACCAACACTGCTCACCCCTGCCCACATCCCTGGCCCAAGAGGAAACTGTATAAGGCCTCTGGGCTCCCGTGGGGGAGCGGCAGGACCCCTGCCAGAGACACCACCGGACCCTGAAGGAAACAGACCGGATAAACAGTTCTCTGCACCCAAATCTCGTGGGAGGGAGAGCTAAACCTTCAGAGAGGCAGACAAGCCTGGGAAACCAGAAGAGACTGCTCCCTGCACACACATCTCGGACGCCAGAGGAAAAAGCCAAAGACCATCTGGAACCCTGGTGCACTGAAGCTCCCGGAAGGGGCGGCACAGGTCTTCCTGGTTGCTGCCGCTGCAGAGAGCCCCTGGGCAGCACCCCACGAGGAAACCTGAGCCTCGGGACCACAGGTAAGACCAAATTTTCTGCTGCAAGAAAGCTGCCTGGTGAACTCAAGACACAGGCCCACAGGAACAGCTGAAGACCTGTAGAGAGGAAAAACTACACGCCCGAAAGCAGAACACTCTGTCCCCATAACTGACTGAAAGAGAGGAAAACAGGTCTACAGCACTCCTGACACACAGGCTTATAGGACAGTCTAGCCACTGTCAGAAATAGCAGAACAAAGTAACACTAGAGATAATCTGATGGCGAGAGGCAAGCGCAGGAACCCAAGCAACAGAAACCAAGACTACTTGCCATCTTCGGAGCCCAATTCTCCCACCAAAACAAACATGGAATATCCAAACACACCAGAAAAGCAAGATCTAGTTTCAAAATCATATTTGATCATGATGCTGGAGGACTTCAAGAAAGACATGAACACACTTAGGGAAGCACAGGAAAACATTAATAAACAAGTAAAAGCCTACAGAGAGGAATCGCAAAAATCCCTGAAAGAATTCCAGGAAAACACAATCAAACAGTTGAAGGAATTAAAAATGGAAATAGAAGCAATCAAGAAAGAACACATGGAAACAACCCTGGATATAGAAAACCAAAAGAAGAGACAAGGAGCTGTAGATACAAGCTTCACCAACAGAATACAAGAGATGGAAGAGAGAATCTCAGGAGCAGAAGATTCCATAGAAATCATTGACTCAACTGTCAAAGATAATGTAAAGCGGAAAAAGCTACTGGTCCAAAACATACAGGAAATCCAGGACTCAATGAGAAGATCAAACCTAAGGATAATAGGTATAGAAGAGAGTGAAGACTCCCAGCTCAAAGGACCAGTAAATATCTTCAACACACTCATAGAAGAAAACTTCCCTAACCTAAAAAAAGAGATACCCACAGACATACAAGAAGCCTACAGAACTCCAAATAGATTGGACCAGAAAAGAAACACCTCCCGTCACATAATTGTCAAAACACCAAACGCACAAAATAAAGAAAGAATATTAAAAGCAGTAAGGGAAAAAGGTCAAGTAACATATAAAGGGAGACCTATCAGAATCACACCAGACTTCTCGCCAGAAACTATGAAGGCCAGAAGATCCTGGACTGATGTTATACAGACCCTAAGAGAACACAAATGCCAGCCCAGGTTACTGTATCCAGCAAAACTCTCAATTAACATTGATGGAGAAACCAAGATATTCCATGACAAAACCAAATTTACACAATATCTTTCTACAAATCCAGCACTACAAAGGATAATAAATGGTAAAGCCCAACATAAGGAGGCAAGCTATACCCTAGAAGAAGCAAGAAACTAATTGTCTTGGCAACAAAACAAAGAGAATGAAAGCACACAAACATAACCTCACATCCATATATGAATATAACGGGAAGCAATAATCACTATTCCTTAATATCTCTCAATATCAATGGCCTCAACTCCCCAATAAAAAGACATAGATTAACAAACTGGATACGCAACGAGGACCCTGCATTCTGCTGCCTACAGGAAACACACCTCAGAGACAAAGACAGACACTACCTCAGAGTGAAAGGCTGGAAAACAACTTTCCAAGCAAATGGTCAGAAGAAGCAAGCTGGAGTAGCCATTCTAATATCAAATAAAATCAATTTTGAACTAAAAGTCATCAAAAAAGATAAGGAAGGACACTTCATATTCATCAAAGGAAAAATCAACCAAGATGAACTCTCAATCCTAAATATCTATGCCCCAAATACAAGGGCACCTACGTACGTAAAAGAAACCTTACTAAAGCTCAAAACACACATTGCACCTCACACAATAATAGTGGGAGATTTCAACACCCCACTCTCATCAATGGACAGATCATGGAAACAGAAATTAAACAGTGATGTAGACAGACTAAGAGAAGTCATGAGCCAAATGGACTTAACGGATATTTATAGAACATTCTATCCTAAAGCAAAAGGATATACCTTCTTCTCAGCTCCTCATGTTACTTTCTCCAAAATTGACCATATAATTGGTCAAAAAACGGGCCTCAACAGGTACAGAAAGATAGAAATAATCCCATGCGTGCTATCGGACCACCACGGCCTAAAACTGGTCTTCAATAACAATAAGGGAAGAATGCCCACATATACGTGGAAATTGAACAATGCTCGACTCAATGATAACCTGGTCAAGGAAGAAATAAAGAAAGAAATTAAAAACTTTTTAGAATTTAATGAAAATGAAGATACAACATACTCAAACTTATGGGACACAATGAAAGCTGTGCTAAGAGGAAAACTCATAGCGCTGAGTGCCTGCAGAAAGAAACAGGAAAGAGCATATGTCAGCAGCTTGACAGCACACCTAAAAGCTCTAGAACAAAAAGAAGCAAATACACCCAGGAGGAGTAGAAGGCAGGAAATAATCAAACTCAGAGCTGAAATCAACCAAGTAGAAACAAAAAGGACCATAGAAAGAATCAACAGAACCAAAAGTTGGTTCTTTGAGAAAATCAACAAGATAGATAAACCCTTAGCCAGACTAACTTGAGGACACAGAGAGTGTGTCCAAATTAACAAAATCAGAAATGAAAAGGGAGACATAACTACAGATTCGGAGGAAATTCAAAAAATCATCAGATCTTACTATAAAAACCTATATTCAACAACATTTGAAAATCTTCAGGAAATGGACAATTTCCTAGACAGATACCAGGTATCGAAGTTAAATCAGGAACAGATAAACCAGTTAAACAACCCCATAACTCCTAAGGAAATAGAAGCAGTCATTAAAGGTCTCCCAACCAAAAAGAGCCCAGGTCCAGACGGGTTTAGTGCAGAATTCTATCAAACCTTCATAGAAGACCTCATACCAATATTATCCAAACTATTCCCCAAAATTGAAACAGATGGAGCCCTACCGAATTTCTTCTACGAAGCCACAATTACTCTTATACCTAAACCACACAAAGACACAACAAAGAAAGAGAACTTCAGACCAATTTCCCTTATGAATATCGACGCAAAAATACTCAATAAAATTCTGGCAAACCGAATTCAAGAGCACATCAAAACAATCATCCACCATGATCAAGTAGGCTTCATCCCAGGCATGCAGGATTGGTTTAATATACGGAAAACCATCAACGTGATCCATTATATAAACAAACTGAAAGAACAGAACCACATGATCATTTCATTAGATGCTGAGAAAGCATTTGACAAAATTCAACACCCCTTCATGATAAAAGTCCTGGAAAGAATCAGAATTCAAGGCCCATACCTAAACATAGTAAAAGCCATATACAGCAAACCAGTTGCTAACATTCAACTAAATGGAGAGAAACTTGAAGCAATCCCACTAAAATCAGGGACTAGACAAGGCTGCCCACTCTCTCCCTACTTATTCAATATAGTTCTTGAAGTTCTAGCCAGAGCAATCAGACAACAAAAGGAGATCAAAGGGATACAGATCGGAAAAGAAGAGGTCAAAATATCACTATTTGCAGATGACATGATAGTATATTTAAGTGATCCCAAAAGTTCCACCAGAGAACTACTAAAGCTGATAAACAACTTCAGCAAAGTGGCTGGGTATAAAATTAACTCAAATAAATCAGTTGCCTTCCCCTATACAAAAGAGAAACAAGCCGAGAAAGAAATTAGGGAAACGACACCCTTCATAATAGACCCAAATAATATAAAGTACCTCGGTGTGACTTTAACCAAGCAAGTAAAAGATCTGTACAATAAGAACTTCAAGACACTGAGGAAAGAAATTGAAGAAGACCTCAGAAGATGGAAAGATCTCCCATGCTCATGGATTGGCAGGATTAATATAGTAAAAATGGCCATTTTACCAAAAGCAATCTACAGATTCAATGCAATCCCCATCAAAATACCAATCCAATTCTTCAAAGAGTTAGACAGAACAATTTGCAAATTCATCTGGAATAACAAAAAACCCAGGATAGCTAAAGCTATCCTCAACAATAAAAGGACTTCAGGGGGAATCACTATCCCTGAACTCAAGTAATATTACAGAGCAATAGTGATAAAAACTGCATGGTATTGGTACAGAGACAGACAGACAGACTGATAGAATAGAATTGAAGACCCAGAAATGAACCGACACAGGTATGGTCACTTGATTTTTGACAAAGGAGCCAAAAGCATCCAATGGAAAAAAGATAGCATTTTCAGCAAATGGTGCTGGTTCAACTGGAGGTCAACATGTTGAAGAATGCAGATCGATCCATGCTTTTCACCCTGTACAAAGCTTAAGTCCAAGTGGATCAAGGACCTCCACATCAAACCAGACACACTCAAACTAATAGAAGAAAAACTAGGGAAGCATCTGGAACACATGGGCACTGGAAAAAATTTCCTGAACAAAACACCAATGGCTTATGCTCTAAGATCAAGAATCGACAAATGGGATCTCATAAAACTGCAAAGCTTCTGTAAGGCAAAGGACACTGTGGTTAGGACAAAACGGCAACCAACAGATTGGGAAAAGATCTTTACCAATCCTACAACAGATAGAGGCCTTATATCCAAAATATACAAAGAACTCAAGAAGTTAGACCGCAGGGAGACAAATAACCCTATTAAAAAATGAGGTTCAGAGCTAAACAAAGAATTCACAGCTGAGGAATGCCGAATGGCTGAGAATTACCTAAAGAAATGTTCTACATCTTTAGTCATAAGGGAAATGCAAATCAAAACAACCCTGAGATTTCACCTCACACCAGTGAGAATGGCTAAGATCAAAAACTCAGGTGACAGCAGATGCTGGCGAGGATGTGGAGAAAGAGGAACACTCCTCCATTGTTGGTGGGATTGCAGACTGGTAAAACCATTCTGGAAATCAGTCTGGAGGTTCCTCAGAAAATTGGACATTGAACTGCCTGAGGATCCAGCTATACCTCTCTTGGGCATATACCCAAAAGATGCCTCAACATATAAAAGAGACACGTGCTCCACTATGTTCATCGCAGCCTTATTTATAATAGCCAGAAAATGGAAAGAACCCAGATGCCCTTCAACAGAGGAATGGATACAGAAAATGTGGTACATCTACACAATGGAATATTACTCAGCTATCAAAAACAACGAGTTTATGAAATTCGTAGGCAAATGGTTGGAACTGGAAAATATCATCCTGAGTGAGCTAACCCAATCACAGAAAGACATACATGGTATGTACTCATTGATAAGATGCTATTAGCCCAAATGCTTGAATTACCCTAGATCCCTAGAACAAACGAAACTCAAGACGGATGATCAAAATGTGAATGCTTCACTCCTTCTTTAAATGAGGAAAAAGAATACCCTTGGCAGGGAAGGGAGAGGCAAAGATTAAAACAGGGACTGAAGGAATACCCATTCAGAGCCTGCCCCACATGTGGCCCATACATATACAGCCACCCAATTAGACAAGATGGATGAAGCAAAGAAGTGCAGCAGACAGGAGCCGGATGTAGATCGCTCCTGAGAGACACAGCCAGAATACAGCAAATACAGAGGCGAATGCCAGCAGCAAACCACTGAACTGAGAATAGGTCCCCTATTGAAGGAATCAGAGAAAGAACTGGAAGAGCTTGAAGGGGCTCGAGACCCCAAAAGTACAACAATGCCAAGCAACCAGAGCTTCCAGGGACTAAGCCACTACCTAAAGACTATACATGGACTGACCCTGGACTCTGACCCCATAGGTAGCAATGAATATCCTAGTAAGAGCACCAGTGGAAGGGGAAGCCCTGGGTCCTGCTAAGACTGAACCCCCAGTGAACTAGTCTATGGGGGGAGGGTGGCAATGGGGGGAGGGTTGGGAGGGGAACACCCATAAGGAAGGGGAGGGGGGAGGGGCATGTTTGCCCGGAAACCGGGAAAGGGAATAACACTCGAAATGTATATAAGAAATACTCAAGTTAATAAAAAAAAAAAGAAAAAAGAAAAAAAAAAAGCCCAGTTCTAATAATAAACACTGTATAGCAATGGTAGAAGAAGTTACATATATTTCATCTGTAGAATGCTATTTCCTCTACCCTATCTTTGAAACATTGTGCCTACTAATAACCACGATTATTTAATAACTATCCTGCTACTTTATTAATTAGGAAAAATACATAAACTCAGTCATTCTTATCAGCAGTTATATGACCTCAGCAAGGACTTTCCGACCACTCTATTTGCCTACATGTATATCTCTGCACCACATGTGTGCTGGTGCCTGTAGAGGTCAGAACAAAAAGCATCTGATCCCCTGTAACTCTAGTTGTAAATTATATTTAAACTGTCCTGTGAGTGCTGGAAACCAAATCCTAGTCTTCTGTAAGTCATCTCTTCTGAGTTTTGTTACTGTATTTTTAAAAAGAATGATTCTTAAAGTATGAGTGTATGTGCATGTGTGCGTGTAAGTGTGCATGCATAAATGTGCATGTATATTTGGGTACCCATGGAGAAGATTCCTTGGAGTAGCTGATAGCTGGAGGTATAGGTGGTTGTATGCCTCTTAAAGTGGGTGCTGGGAATTGAACTCAGGTCCTCTGTAAGAGCAGCAAGAACTCATGTGCTGAGGTCTCTCTAGCCTCCTTAGTTAGTATATTTTGTAATTCTAAAAAGTTTCAATTTGGCACACACCCCCCCAAGGCTTTTGTTTCAAATATTTTAAATACTCCCAGAAATATTTTCAGGATAAAATTTTTGAGCCTATTTTTGCTTGTCTTTTGTAACAAGATGTATTTATTTAAGTTTATGCATATGTATGAGAGTCTGCGTGTATGTATGTGTACCCCACGTGTGTCTGGTACTCACAGAGGTCAAAAGAAGATGTTAGCTCCTCTGGACCTGGAGTTACCAAACCTGTGTCCTCTGCAAGAATGTCAAGTGTTTTAGCCACTGAGCCTTCTACCCAGTCTCTGTTGTTGTTGATGTTGGGAAAGCATCTTATGTCCTGTGTGCTGGCTGCCAACATGGTGTGCAATCAAGGATACCCTAGAAATCTGAACCCTCCTGCATCTATTTCCTGAGTGCTAGAATTACAGGCAGGAGCTGCTGCATCCAGTTCCGGGTTGTGGAATACAGGTGGTTTTTGTTTGTTTTGTTTGTTTTCTCTTTGATTTAAAAAAGTAGGACTAGGGATGTAGCTCAGTGGTAGAGTGCTTCCTTAAAATACACAAGACCCTAGATTCAATCCCCAGTGCTACAAAAAGTATCCTGACTATTGTAATGTTTGGGTATTATTTCACTACTCCATTTCAGCGGACTTCCTCTATATAGCACTCTCAGTAATTATCAGACGAGTTGAATGAGTTGAAAATCAGCCATGATACTGTGATGGGTTGTCTATGCTCGGCCCAGGGAGTGGCACCATTAGAAGCTGTGTCCTGTTGGAGTAGATGTGTCACTGTGTGTGTGAACTTTAAGACCTTCATTCTAACTGCCTGGAAGCCAGTATTCTGCTAGCAGCCTTCAGATGAAGATGTGGAACTCTCAGTCCCTCCTGCACAATGCCTGCCTAGACACTGCCATGTTCCTGCCTTGATGATACTGCACTGAATCTCTGAACCTATAAGCCATACCCAATTAAATGTTGTTTTTTATAACAAAAAAAAAAAGTAATGAAATTCAGACAGTTTATTTTACGACCTTATGAAGCCAGGTGTCAGCCTAGAATCACAGGTGCTCGTGGGGTACAGACAATAGCTATAAAACCTGAGCATGTGACCTGTGTTTTTAATAATCAGGAGAGTACGATCTTACTTGATACGTAGGTATTATCTTTCCCTTTATAACTTAAGTTTGTCTTTTTTTATAGAAAATAAAAGAGTGGGTTACATCTACATTTTACACTGTCTATTTAAAACCTTATCAGGTGTGTGACCTTGAGATCAGCTCACTGTTAGTAATTTTCTACTTTCAACTTCTAGTTTGGAGCAACGGCAGCTTTGCAGACTTTTGTTAGGGGATAAAAAAACGCTAGACTATTAAGAGTCTAGCATTTTTTGTTTGTCACTAGATCTAAGTTGGCCCAAGGGACCATTGGACAAACAGTAAGATCTTATTTCTTACAACTGTGGATTGGTTCCTCTAGGGATACAAGGAGACATCAGAACATCAGAAGTGACTGGGCTCTTTATAATTTTTGAACTAATTACCAATTATTGGGAAAGAAATGCTCTGTTTGTAATGATAAATGACAGTGGCTTTTGGGTTTCTTAGCTGTTTTGCAGCAATGTTTCCCATTTTTTCGTTAGGTACCAATTTCTTTATTTTCTTGCCTTTGACTTAATAGCATTAATTATTTGTTGTTGTTTTATTAATTATTATTCACAATTAAGAATCAATTTGTTATTTAGTAATCATTGGTGCACTGGATTATTAGATATTAATAATAATCATTAGTTATCAGCTATTTTTTTTATTAACTTGAGTATTTCTTATATACATTTCGAGTGTTATTCCCTTTCCCGGTTTCTGGGCAAACATCCCCCTCCCCCCTCCCCTTCCTTATGGGTGTTCCCCTCCCAAACCTCCCCCCATTGCCGCCCTCCCCCCAACAGTCTAGTTCACTGGGGGTTCAGTCTTAGCAGGACCCAGGGCTTCCCCTTCCACTGGTGCTCTTACTAGGATATTCATTGCTACCTATGAGGTCAGAGTCCAGGGTCAGTCCATGTATAGTCTTTAGGTAGTGGCTTAGTCCCTGGAAGCTCTGGTTGCTTGGCATTGTACATATGGGGTCTCGAGCCCCTTCAAGCTCTTCCAGTTCTTTCTCTGATTCCTTCAACGGGGGTCCTATTCTCAGTTCAGTGGTTTGCTGCTGGCATTCACCTCTGTATTTGCTGTATTCTGGCTGTGTCTCTCAGGAGCGATCTACATCCGGCTCCTGTCTGCTGCACTTCTTTGCTTCATCCATCTTGTCTAATTGGGTGGCTGTATATGTATGGGCCACATGTGGGGCAGGCTCTGAATGGGTGTTCCTTCTGTGTCTGTTTTAATCTTTGCCTCTCTATTCCCTGCCAAGGGTATTCTTGTTCCCCTTTTAAAGAAGGAGTGAAGCATTCACATTTTGATCATCCGTCTTGAGTTTCATTTGTTCTAGGCATCTAGGGTAATTCAAGCATTTGGGCTAATAGCCACTTATCAATGAGTGCATACCATGTATGTCTTTCTGTGATTGGGTTACCTCACTCAGGATGATATTTTCCAGTTCCAACCATTTGCCTATGAATTTCATAAACTCGTTGTTTTTGATAGCTGAGTAATATTCCATTGTGTAGATGTACCATATTTTCTGTATCCATTCTTCTGTTGAAGGGCATCTGGGTTCTTTCCAGCTTCTGGCTATTATAAATAAGGCTGCGATGAACATACTGGAGCACCTGTCTTTTTTATATGTTGGGGCATCTTTTGGGTATATGCCCAAGAGAGGTATAGCTGGATCCTCAGGCAGTTCAATGTCCAATTTTCTGAGGAACCTCCAGACTGATTTCCAGAATGGTTTTACCAGTCTGCAACCCCACCAACAATGGAGGAGTGTTCCTCTTTCTCTGCATCGTCGCCAGCATTTGCTGTCACCTGAGTTTTTGATCTTAGCCATTCTCACTGGTGTGAGGTGAAATCTCAGGGTTGTTTTGATTTGCATTTCCCTTATGACTAAAGATGTAGAACATTTCTTTAGGTGTTTCTCAGCCATTCGGCATTCCTCAGCTGTGAATTCTTTGTTTAGCTCTGAACCTCACTTTTTAATAGGGTTATTTGTCTCCCTGCGGTCTAACTTCTTGAGTTCTTTGTATATTTTGGATATAAGGCCTCTATATGTTGTAGGATTGGTAAAGATCTTTTCCCAATCTGTTGGTTGCCGTTTTGTCCTAACCACAGTGTCCTTTGCCTTACAGAAGCTTTGCAGTTTTATGAGATCCCATTTGTCGATTCTTGATCTTAGAGCATAAGCCATTGGTGTTTTGTTCAGGAAATTTTTTCCAGTGCCCATGTGTTCCAGATGCTTCCCTAGTTTTTCTTCTATTAGTTTGAGTGTGTCTGGTTTGATGTGGAGGTCCTTGATCCACTTGGACTTAAGCTTTGTACAGGGTGATAAGCATGGATCGATCTGCATTCTTCTACATGTTGCCCTCCAGTTGAACCAGCACCATTTGCTGAAAATGCTATCTTTTTTCCATTGGATGGTTTTGGCTCCTTTGTCAAAAATCAAGTGACCATAGGTGTGTGGGTTCATTTCTGGGTCTTCAATTCTATTCCACTGGTCTATCTGTCTGTCTCTGTACCAATACCATGCAGTTTTTATCACTATTGCTCTGTAATACTGCTTGAGTTCAGGGATAGTGATTCCCCCTGAAGTCCTTTTATTGTTGAGGATAGTTTTAGCTATCCTGGGTTTTTTGTTATTCCAGATGAATTTGCAAATTGTTCTGTCTAACTCTTTGAAGAATTGGATTGGTATTTTGATGGGGATTGCATTGAATCTGTAGATCGCTTTTGGTAAAATGGCCATTTTTACTATATTAATCCTGCCAATCCATGAGCATGGGAGATCTTTCCATCTTCTGAGGTCCTCTTCAATTTCTTTCTTCAGTGTCTTGAAGTTCTTATTGTACAAATATTTTACTTGCTTGGTTAAAGTCACACCGAGGTACTTTATATTATTTGGGTCTATTATGAAGGGTGTCGTTTTCCTAATTTCTTTCTCGGCTAGTTTCTCTTTTGTGTAGAGGAAGGCTACTGATTTACTTGAGTTAATTTTATACCCTGCCACTTTGTTGAAGTTGTTTATCAGCTTTAGTAGTTCTCTGGTGGAACTTTTGGGATCACTTAAATATACTATCATATCATCTGCAAATAGTGATATTTTGACTTCTTCTTTTCCGATCTGTATCCCCTTGACCTCCTTTTGTTGTCTGATTGCTCTGGCTAGAACTTCAAGAACTATATTGAATAAGTAGGGAGAGAGTGGGCAGCCTTGTCTAGTCCCTGATTTTAGTGGGATTGCTTCAAGTTTCTCTCCATTTAGTTTAATGTTAGCAACTGGTTTGCTGTATATGACTTTTACTATGTGTAGGTATGGGCCTTGAATTCCTATTCTTTCCAGGACTTTTATCATGAAGGGGTGTTGAATTTTGTCAAATGATTTCTCAGCATCTAATGAAATGATCAGGTGGTTTTGTTCTTTCAGTTTGTTTATATAATGGATCACGTTGATGGTTTTCCGTATATTAAACCATCCCTGCATGCCTGGGATGAAGCCTACTTGATCATGGTGGATGATTGTTTTGATGTGCTCTTGAATTCGGTTTGCCAGAATTTTATTGAGTATTTTTGCGTCGATATTCATAAGGGAAATTGGTCTGAAGTTCTCTTTCTTTGTTGTGTCTTTGTGTGGTTTAGGTATAAGAGTAATTTTGGCTTCATAGAAGGAATTCGGTAGTGCTCCATCTGTTTTAATTTTGTGGAATAGTTTGGATAATATTGGTATGAGGTCTTCTATGAAGGTCTGATAGAATTCTGCACTAAACCTGTCTGAACCTGGGTTCCTTTTGGTTGGGAGACCTTTAATGACTGCTTCTATTTCCTTAGGAGTTATGGGGTTGTTTAACTGGTTTATCTGTTCCTGATTTAACTTCGGTACCTGGTATCTGTCTAGGAAATTGTCCATTTCCTGCAGATTTTCAAGTTTTGTTGAATATAGGCTTTTATAGTAAGATCTGATGATTTTTTTGAATTTCCTGTGAAGCTGTAGTTATGTCTCCCTTTTCATTTCTGATTTTGTTAATTTGGACACACTCTCTGTGTCCTCTCGTTAGTCTGGCTAAGGGTTTATCTATCTTGTTGATTTTCTCAAAGAACTAACTTTTGGTTCTGTTGATTCTTTCTATGATCCTTTTTGTTTCTACTTGGTTGATTTCAGCTCTGAGTTTGATTATTTCCTGCCTTCTACTCCTCCTGGGTGTATTTGCTTCTTTTTGTTCTAGAGCTTTTAGGTGTGCTGTCAAGCTGCTGACATATGCTCTTTCCTGTTTCTTTCTGCAGGCACTCAGCGCTATGAGTTTTCCTCTTAGCACAGCTTTCATTGTGTCCCATAAGTTTGGGTATGTTGTACTTTCATTTTCATTAAATTCTAAAAAGTCTTTAAGTTCTTTCTTTATTTCTTCCTTGACCAGGTTATCATTGAGTAGAGCATTGTTCAATTTCCACGTATATGTGGGCATTCTTCCCTTATTGTTATTGAAGACCAGTTTTAGGCCGTGGTGGTCTGATAGCACACATGGGATTATTTCTATCTTTCTGTACCTTTTGAGGCCCATTTTTTGACCAATTATATGGTCAATTTTGGAGAAAGTACCATGAGGAGCTGAGAAGAAGGTATATCCTTTTGCTTTAGGATAGAATGTTCTATAAATATCTGTTAAGTCCATTTGGCTCATGACTTCTCTTAGACTGTCTACGTCTCTGTTTAATTTCTGTTTCCATGATCTGTCCATTGATGAGAGTGGGGTGTTGAAATCTCCTACTATTATTGTGTGAGGTGCAATGTGTGTTTTGAGCTTTAGTAAGGTTTCTTTTACGTTTGTAGGTGCCCTTGTGTTTGGAGCATAGATATTTAGGATTGAGAGTTCATCTTGGTGGATTTTTCATTTGATGAATATGAAGTGTCCTTCCTTATCTTTTTTGATGACTTTTAGTTCAAAATTGATTTTATTTGATATTAGAATGGCTACTCCAGCTTGCTTCTTCCTACCATTTGCTTGGAAAGTTGTTTTCCAGCCTTTCACTCTGAGGTAGTGTCTGTCTTTGTCTCTAAGGTTTGTTTCCTGTAGGCAGCAGAATGCAGGGTCCTCGTTGCGTATCCAGTTTGTTAATCTATGTCTTTTTATTGGGGAGTTGAGGCCATTGATGTTGAGAGATATTAAGCAATAGTGATTATTGCTTCCTGTTACATTCATATTTGGATGTGAGGTTATGTTTGTGTGCTTTCATTCTCTTTGTTTTGTTGCCAAGACGATTAGTTTCTTGCTTCTTCTAGGGTATAGCTTGCCTCCTTATGTTGGGCTTTACCATTTATTATCCTTTGTAGTGCTGGATTTGTACGAAGATATTGTGTAAATTTGGTTTTGTCATGGAATATCTTGGTTTCTCCATCTATGTTAATTGAGAGTTTTGCAGGATACAGTAACCTGGGCTGTCATTTGTGTTCTCTTAGGGTCTGTATGACATCAGTCCAGGATCTTCTGGCCTTCATAGTTTCTGGAGAAAAGTGTGGTGTGATTCTGATAGGTGTGCCTTAAATGTTACTTGACCTTTTTCCCTTACTGCTTTTAATATTCTTTCTTTATTTTGTGCGTTTGGTGTTTTGACTATTATGTGACGGGAGGTGTTTCTTTTCTGGTCCAATCTATTTGGAGTTCTGTAGGCTTCTTGTATGCCTATGGGCATCTCTTTTTTTAGGTTAGGGAAGTTTTCTTCTATGATTTTGTTGAAGATATTTACTGGTCCTTTGAGCTGGAAGTCTTCACTCTCTCTATACCTATTATCCTTAGGTTTGATCTTCTCATTGAGTCCTGGATTTCCTGTATGTTTTGGACCAGTAGCTTTTTCTGCTTTACATTATCTTTGACAGTTGAGTCAATGATTTCTATGGAATCTTCTGCTCCTGAGATTCTCTCTTCCATCTCTTGCATTCTGTTGGTGAAGCTCGTATCTACAGCTCCTTGTCTCTTCTTTTGGTTTTCTATATCCAGGGTTGTTTCCATGTATTCTTTCTTGATTGCTTCTATTTCCATTTTTAATTCCTTCAACTGTTTGATTGTGTTTTCCTCGAATTCTTTCAGGAATTTTTGTGACTCCTCTCTATGGGCCTCTACTTGTTTTTTTATGATTTCCTGGAATTCTTTCAGGGATTTTTGTGATTCCTCTCTGTAGGCTTCTACTTGTTCTCTAAGGGAGTTCTTCACGTCTTTCTTGAAGTCCTCCAGCATCATGATCAAATATGATTTTGAACACTAGATCTTGCTTTTCTGGTGTGTTTGGATATTCCATGTTTGTTTTGATGGGAGAATTGGGCTCCGATGGTGCCATGTAGTCTTGGTTTCTCTTGCTTGGGTTCCTGCGCTTGCCTCTGGCCATGAGATTATCTCTAGTGTTGCTTTGTTCTGCTATTTCTGACAGTGGCTAGATTGTCCTAGACTGTGTGTCAGGAGTGCTGTAGACCTGTTTTCCTGTTTTCTTTCAGCCTGTTATGGGGACAGAGTGTTCTGCTTTTGGGCGTGTAGTTTTTCCTATCTACAGGTCTTCAGCTGTTCCTATTGTCCTGTGTCTTGAGTTCACCAGGCAGGTCACTTGCAGCAGAAAATTTGGTCTTATCTGTGGTCCCAAGGCTCAAGTTTGCTCTCGGGGTGCTGCCCACGAGCTCTCTGCGGCGGCAGCAACCTGGAAGATCTGCGCTGTCGTTTCTGGGAGCTTCAGTGCACCAGGGTTCCAAATGGCATTTGGTGTTTTCCTCTGGAAGCAGTAATGTGTGCAGAGTGCAGTCTCTTCTGGTTTCCCAGGAGTGTCTGCCTCTCTGAAGGTTTAGCTCTCCCTCCCACCAGATTTGGGTGCAGAGAACTGTTTATCCGGTCTGTTCCTTCAGGTTCCGGGCGGTGTCTCAGGCGCAGGGGTCCTGCCGCTCCTGGGCCCTCCCCCACGGGAACCCAGAGGCCTTATACAGTTTCCTCTTGGGCCAGGGATGTGGGCAGGGGTGGGCAGTGTTGGTTGTCTCTTCTGCTCTGCAGCCTCAGGAGTGCCCGCCTGACCAGGCGGTGAGGTCTCTCTCCCACTGGGTCAGGGAGCAGAGAGCTGCTGCGGGCTGGGTTCCGAGGGTGTGGGACTCCAGGTAAACACAGGGAGTGCCCGGTCCTAGAGGAATTCTGCCTCTGTGTGTCCCGAGTTCACCAGGCAGGTCACTTGCAGCAGAAAAGTTGGTCTTACCTGTGGTCCCAAAGCTCTAGTTTGCTCACAGTGTGCTGCCCACGAGCTCTCTGCAGCAGCAGCATCCAGGAAGATCTGCCAGTTATCAGCTATTAATTATTGATTATTTGTGCCATTAATAGAATGGTGTAATAATCCATAGTGACACCGTGGTGGACTGGCATGACTGACAAGGCAGGGTTGGAGAATAACCAGAGAGACTTCAACATAAAGCAAAGAAGCTTGAGTTTAGTTTGGAGGTAAAAACTTCTGTGCTGGCTGATGGATAATGTTTAATAAAGTCTTCTCAGGAAGAACACATCTGACACCATTGATGGTGGGAGAGACCACAAGAAGTGGTGGGAACTGAGCCAAGACAGCACAACATTGATCCCCCCCACCCCCCACCCCCCGCCATGGTTTTTACACAGGAAAGTGGGTCAGGGTGGCTGTGTTGCTCAAATTTCCGAGAAATTATGAGACATGTCTTGGTCACATGCTATCCTGATGTTAGAAAAAAAGAATGCAATTTTACTGCTGGAAGAATGCACACCCACAGGCTGGGTTTGCTAAAAGCCTCATTGGGTTCTTGGAGCCCTAGGGTTTAGAACTCCTGTCAATATTATGGCCCTGGGATGTTGCTCTGGATCAAGGTCAGGTGGTTTTCTTTCAAAGCCATATGGTAAGTGTTTTGATCTTTGGGGGCAATTCCATCTCTTCATCACCATTTTATTACAGCCTGAATGTAGCCACAGGTAGTGGCTTAACTTAAACTTAAACTCAGGAATGTAGCTGTTTGTTCCTGTTGAAGTTATTTACAGTCTACTAGCAATTCACACTGCATTTTGCCTGCTCCTTCACCAGGGATCTCATTCTAGTAATATTTAGCAAGTGTTTAATTCATGTGACTTATCTGTATTTTAGCAATAACCCTATTCTTAATCACTTACATTGAAATGTATCATAATGCAAGTCTTTCAGAAGCAGCCCAGTTCCCTGAGAGCCAGCGTCATGAAATGTCACACAGGTGGTAGTGAAAGATCCCCAGAGCGGGGAGACACTCACTCAAGTCTCGGGATGACTCGGACCCCCCCCCAAGAACTCACACAAGACCATTCTTGCTGTAATCACATGAGGTTTATCGATAGGAACCAGTGCACTGGGGTCAAGACTCATATCCCATGCAGGGGCAGTGGAGTTCGACCCCAGAGGCTGGGAGAAAGAGTATTTAAAGGCAGAGGCTGTGAGCCCCAGGGGATGGGGGGGATGTCAAAGGGGAATGTACCACAAGTTACAGGATTGTTTTATGGCTCTAGGAGATAAGGGGACGCCAAAAGGTTTTATGGCCCCCCTGGTTCCTGGAACAGAGCTACTAAATCAGGAGAAGGGTCAGGTCCTCAGGTCCTCATTATTTTTAAAAGTTTGCCAGATTTGATGAAGCATCTACATTTGAAACACCTCTGGTTAGGCTTGGGCCACCGGTTTCCTGGAATGCTCTCTGCAGGATGCAATGGCTGGAAGGCACAAGTAGAGGCTTAAATAAACATCACAGGGGCAGAACAAAGAACAGTTACTCTCATCGGATGATAAGCAAAGTAGTTCTTTTTCATTTTTAACAATCTGTCTTCCTGAGTCAGGTCCTGTTGCTGAGTTTTGGGCTAATTTAAAACTCTATCTCTCATTAGCTACAAAAAAGAAGCTGTCTTCCACAGATTCCAGCTGATCTGTCACCACCATTCTGGAAAAACACAGAGAAACTAGCTTATTAGTGATGCTGAGTGCTACTTGGCTAATGGGACAAATGAGCTTCATATCTCCGTCGATTTCCAGGCCTAGTACCAACACCGTCCTGACAGGTACAGTGTTTATTAGCATCCTGTATCCTTACCATGCCACTGGTCAACACCAGTGAAGCAATCTGCTATATTTAGCACACCCCTACCTGTGCAATGGAATAGAACCAACACCTCATAATTGCAATCTGCAAACACCTCCTGACTGTTTTCTGCTACTGCTTCAGGGTGAGACTCAAACTCTCACTTGAAATAAATCTGTGGCAGCTGGCTTTTGATCTCTGTCCCCAGAGATGTTGATGTCACTGGTTAGTGCCTATTCATCCCCTGGCTGCCTTTCAGCAGCCCCTGATGATTCTATGGCCACAGCTACTCACAGGAAGAACTGTTGGCCCAAAGAAGCATCACATGCTGGAAGGACTTGGGATATCAGCTTGAGGGTGAGGAGAAATGATTCTGAGATGCATACCAACACGTAAATCTATTTCTACCCATGGAAATACCCAAAGGGCCCATTGGCCTAGAAATGTATATACCAACCTGTCAAGAGAGCCAGGCCCCAAATATGGGAAGAAAAGAGGAAGGCATGTGCTGCATTGAATCGCTCACATTGTAAGTGCTTGGTTCTCTATTGCCTCTGGTCTCCCAGCTCAGATCCTATTTGTAAAGTCACAAATTTATATTATTCCCTGTCAAAACTGACCAGTTGTGAACACATCACTTGATTCTGGGCAGCTGACACTAATATGTTGGTGAGCCTAGAGTCAGCTGCACCCCATGTAGGTAGGTCTCAAAGGTTCACATGGGGCACAAAATTACCATCATTCAAGCAGCAGCAAGGTTGCTTTGTGAAGCCTGAGATTGTCTGCAGACAGCCTGAGTATGTGTGGAAGAAGGAAAGAAAAACACAGATCACAGGAAAGAGCTTCCGAGGGATCCAGGACAGCTGTACACAGCCTTTTGACAATCCTGAGCCAAAGGCTGTTTACACAAATCATTATTGCTTTAGAAGAGTTGGGCACTGTTAACAGGCTTCTATGTCCTCTCTGGAGGTGTGGCTGGAGACATGAAGCATCTGTGTAAGGAAGAAGGTTAGTGGCCAAGTAATCTTGCTATCCAGCCAACTGATGAAGGAGGTTTCAGACTGTGTATGCTGCAGTGCTGAGTGGCTGTCAGGGAACTTTGACTGGGTACAGCTCACTGGTAAAACTGATGAATATGTATGGCGGGGAAACGGAAAGTGTTGCCAGGAGACAACAGAAGTTAGGAGTCCCAGGGATAATTCTGTCTGCTGTAACTCTTAGGGGAGCTGCAGCTAACTGGCCAGAATTTTGGTGTGCTAGGTTTTTATACAGAGACTATATATCACATATAACCTGTTGCAGTAACCTCTCCAACCTGAATCGGCCTGCACAAAGAAAACACAACTCAATTAATATGAATACAAGCTGGCACCTAGATTGGGCAGATCCACCACTACACTGTCCTATTCCCAGCTCTCAAATCCCTCATGGTTTACACCTTTTCTATGCCATGTCTCCAGCTTCTCCTTTTCTGGCGACTCCACTCTCTCCCCCCTTCCTCTCTGCCAACTTCTCTTCCCCCTGCCCAAATCACAAGCTCTTGCCTTTATTTTACAAATTAAATGGGAGTTTCTAATAAGGTCACCTGAGTCCTGAGTATGTGACTAGGCAGCCATCCTTGGGGGACCAGAATTAGCATCAAAATAGAGAGAACTCCAACATAAACCACAACAACAACCCATAACACATAATAATATGATATGTGAATACAACATATAACATATGACATACAATAAATAATATACAATATAATAGATAGTATATAATGCATAGTAATCTTTCTTGCTCTTTCTAATCCATGCCAGCTGGCTCCATCACTTCTGACTCTGCAATGAGACAATACTCATGGAGTAAGGGGTAGGGAAGGAGAGGAAAGAGGAAGGGGAGGAGAGAAGGAGGCATCAGGAAGACACAAAAGAGTCAGGAACAAGAGACCCCCTGCAAAAAGCCCCCAGATACTGCTTCCCTGAAGCAGGCCCCCACCGCCTACTGACAGGCATTCAGTATGAATTAACCCATGGATGAAGTTAGCACCTTCCCTCAATATCCAATCAGTTTTCAGTGGCCACCTTCAGCTCTGGATCAAGCCTTGAACCCATGAGCCTTTGGCACCATTTTACATTTTATATAAAATCGTATACTTGGCCTTTCGCTTAGATGTTGGGAAAAGTTCCTCAATTTGTTACTGTTTGTTAGTGTGTGTGTGTGTGTGTGTGTGTGTGTGTGTGTGTGTGTGTGTATGGGTGTGTGTAGTATGTATATATGTTCTCTTAGAGGTTAGAAGTGGACATTGAATGCCTTCCTCTATTGTTCTCAGGGATTTTCACTCAACCTTGTCTTGATTCAGCTAGACTGACTGGCTAGCAAGCCTCCAGGTCCTCCTGTGTCTAGAGTAACACCCGGTGCTGCTGTGCTAGCCTTTATGATGTGGCTTCTGGGGTTGGGGGTGGGGCCTGAAGTGAGGTCCTCATGATCTGATGGTAAGAACTTTGCTAACTGAGCCATTGGACGACTTGGCGACTTACACCTGTGACTGGGGCTTGCACATCAACTCTGCTGCAGAGTAGAGCTGGAGAGTGCTGAGATTGAGGGTGAGCAGCCACAGTTGTTCACAGAGCATCTGTGTTAGCCATTCTGGCTGTGCTTTGTTTGACAGTATGTAGTGGGAGCATAAGGTCAGAGTTAAGTTCTCGTCTTTGGGGCTGAGGTCTCTCATCACACACTCAGTCACCCCATTAAAGCGCAAGGCCTCTCGGCCTCTTGGCCAGCTGCATGTTCATTTTTGAAAGTGAGAAATTGGGAACGGTGGCAGGGTCCCAGCTGGATTTCTGCCTCACCTAGCTTGACTCTGGTGCTTGACCAGAACCACAGAGGAACACTTTGGTTTGAAGATTTTCCTCCAGTATAAAGCTCTGTGGTGTTTTAAGGAGATCAAAGGGATACAGATTGGAAAAGAAGAAGTCAAAATATCACTATTTGCAGATGATATGATAGTATATTTAAGTTCCCAAATGTTCCACCAGAGAACTACTAAACCTGATAAACACCTTCAGCAAAGTGGCTGGGTATAAAATTAACTCAAATAAATCAGTAGCCTTCCTCTACACAAAAGAGAAACAAGCCACAAAAGAAATTAGGGAAATGACATCCTTCATAATAGTCCCAAATAATAAAAGATACCTCTGTGTGACTTTACCCAAGTAAGTAAAAGATCTGTATGATAAGAACTTCAAGCCTCTGAAGAAAGAAATTGAAGAAGATCTCAGAAGACAGAAAGATCTCCCATGCTCATTGGCAGGAGTAATACAGTAAAAATGGCCATTTTACCAAAAGTGATCTACAGATTCAATACAATCTCCATCAAAATTCCAACCCAATTCTTCAGAGAGTTAGACAGAACAATTTGCAAATTCATCTGGAATAACAAAACACCCAGAATAGCTAAAACTATCCTCAACAATAAAAGGACTTCCAGGGGAATCACTATCTCTGAACTCAAGCAGTATTACAGAGCAATAGTGATAAAAACTGCATGGTATTGGTACAGAGACAGACAGATGGACCAGTGGAATAGAATTGAAGACCCAGAAATGAACCCACACAGGTAAGGTCACTTGATTTTTGACATAGGAGCCAAAACCATCCAATGGAAAAAAGATAGCATTTTCAGCAAATGGTGCTGGTTCAACTGGAGGTCAACATGTAGAAGAATGCAGATCGATCCATGCTTATCACCCTGTACAAAGCTTAAGTCCAAGTGGATCAAGGACCTCCACATCAAACCAGACACACTCAAACTAATAGAAGAAAAACTAGGGAAGCATCTGGAACACATGGGCACTGGAAAAAATTTCCTGAACAAAACACCAATGGCTTATGCTCTAAGATCAAGAATTGACAAATGGGATCTCATAAAACTGCAAAGCTTCTGTAAGGCAAAGGACACTGTTGTTAGAACAAAACAGCAACTGACAGATTTGGAAAAGATCTTTACCAATCCTACAACCTATAGAGGGCTTATATCCAAAATATATAAAGAACTCAGGAAGTTAGACTGCAGGGAGACAAATAACCCTATTAAAAAATGGGGTTCAGAGCTAAAGAAAGAATTCACAGCTGAGGAATGCTGAATGGCTGAGAAACACCTAAAGAAATGTTCAACATCTTTAGTCATAAGGGAAATGCAAATCAAAACAACCCCGAGATTTCACCTCACACCAGTGAGAAGGGCTGAGATCAAAAACTCAGTTGACAGCAGATGCTGGCGAGGATGCGGAGAAAGAGGAACACTCCTCCATTGTTGGTGGGATTACAGACTGGTACAATCATTCTGGAAATCAGTCTGGAGGTTCCTCAGAAAATTGGACATTGAACTACCTGAGGACACAGCTATACCTCTCTTGGGCATATATCCAAAGATGCCCCAACATATAACAAAGACACGTGCTCCAATATGTTCATAGCAGCCTTATTTATAATAGCCAGAAGCTGGAAAGAACCCAGATGCCCTTCAACAGAGGAATGGATACAGAAAATGTAGTATATCTACACAATGGAATATTACTCAGCTATCAAAAACAATGACTTTATGAAATTCATAGGCAAATGGTTGGAACTGGAAAATATCATCCTGAGTGAGGTAACCCAATCACACAAAAACACACATGGTATGCACTCATTGATAAGTGGATATTAGCCCAAATGCTCGAATTACCCTAGATGCACAGAACACATGAAACTCAAGAAGGATGACAAAAATTCAAATGCTTCACTCCTTCTTTAAAAGGGGAACAAGAATACCCTTGGGAGGGAATAGGAAGGCAAAGTTTAGAACAGAGGCTGAAGGAACACCCATTCAGAGCCTGCCCCACGTGTGGCCCATACATATACAGTCACCAAACTAGATAAGATGGATGAAGCAAAGAAGTGCAGGCAGACAGGAACCGGATGTATATCTCTCTTGAGAGACACAGCCAGAATACAGCAAATACATAGGCGAATGCCATCATTAAACCACTGAACTGAGAACGGGACTCCCGTTGAAGGAATCTTAGTAAGGACTGAAAGAGCTTGAAGGGGTTTGAGACCTCCTATGAACAACCAACCAGAGGTTCCAGGGACTAACCCACTATCCAAACACTATCCATGGACTGACCCTGGGCTCCAACTGCATAGGTAGCAGTGAATAGCCTAGTAAGAGCACCAGTGGAAGGGGAAGCCCTTGGTCCTGCCAAGACTGAGCCCCCAGTGAACGTGATTGTTGGGGGGGAGGGCGGTAATGGAGGGAGGATGTGGAAGGGGAGGTGGAGGGGTTAGTGTGATGTTGGCCCGGAAACCAGGAAAGGGAATAACAATCGAAATGTAAATAAGAAATGCCGAAGTTAATAAAGATGAAAAAAAAAAAAAGAATCCCCCCCCCCCCATAGGCTCATAGATATGAAGGACTAGTCACCAGGGAGTGAAACTGTTTGAAAGCATTAGAAGGATTAGGAGGTATGGCCTTGTTGAAGTTCACATAGACTTATTGGAAGAAGTGTGTGCGTGAGTGTGTGTGTGTGTGTGTGTGTGTGTGTGTGTGTGTGTGTGTGTGTTTTGGTTTGAATTTGAATATGTTTGGTCCATGGGAATGGGAAGTGGCACTATTGGTAGGTAGGTGTGGCCTTATTCTAGGAGGTATAGCCTTGTTGAAGGAAGTGTGCCACTGTAGGGGTGGGGTTTGAGGCTCCCATGTTCAGGCTCCACTGAGTGTGGAATGAGAATCTCCTCTTAGCTGCCTTCAGATCAACTCTCTGCTCTTCCAGCACCATGTCTGCTTAAAAGCTGCCATGTTTCCTATCATGATGATAATGGACTGAACCTCTGAAGCTATAAGTCAGCCCCAATTAAGTATTTTATATTATAGGAGTTGCTAAGGTCATGGTGTCTCTTCACAGCAATGAAGACCCTAAATGAGACAGTGTATCACTGAGGGTAGGCTTTGAGGTCTCAAAAACCTACAACAAGCCTAATGTCTCTTGTTTGACATATGATTCAGAATGTAGCTCTCACCTATTGCTCCTGCACCATTCATGGCCTTGTGCTCCCTGACATGCTGTTAACAGACTCAACCTCTGAAACTGTAAACATGCCCGCAGTTAAATGCTTTATTTTATGTTACTTTGGTTGTGATATCTCTTCACAGCAATAGAACAAGACAAGCCCCATCATCCTTTGACTTCCACATTTCTGCAGCTGGTCAGATGGATACAAGAAATCTGTCTACTCTAAGGGAGTCATAAGTTCAGGGCACTTTGTAGAGTTTGATGATAATCCAGCCCAGGAGAAAGTTAGCTCACTGAAAGAAGGACTTCCTAAGAAGTAGGTCAAAGGTCAAGGCGAGGCATGGCAAAATGTAGTATTCCAGGTTTCAGTATGGAGGTGTGCGACTAAGACAGAAGACTGGTTAGTTGGAGAAACCACAGGGGCTTAGCTGTTGAGGAGACTGTGGCAGAAGGCCAGGAGCCCAAACCCAGACAGATCATGGAGACCTAATGTCAGAGACAGCTGCCTTACCTAGAAAGACTACATCTCCCTGGTCCAGGCAGCGGGTAGGTCTAGGCCTGCAGGTAACTGTGTTTGAATACTTGCTAGTGTTGTGCTTCATAAACTCTTAGTCTCTTTGTCTCAGCTTCACACAATTGTTAATACTCTCTAATATATGCCTTTTTACTTAATTCTTTTTCAAATTTGTGATTCTGGGGTTGAAGAGATGGCTCAGTGGTTACAAACACTTGTTACTCTGGCAAAGAACTCAGGCCCCACATGGCAGCTCCTGTCCATCTCTAACTTCAGTTTCAGCAGATCCAGTGCCCTCTTCTGACTTCCATGGACACTGGTATGCACATGGTATGCATCTATATATGAAAGTAAAACGCCCATACACATTTTTATTTTATCTGTCTCTAAGTTTTTAGGTTTTTATTTTTGTCTTCCTATTCAACTTTTAGATTGGACTTTTAGAACTTACCTTTTGTTGCTGCTGTTTTTGTTTGTTTGAGTCTGTCTTTTTGAGACAGGGGTTTTTATACTCCCGACTCCTGGGGCTCTCATAGCTCACAAGGAAATGTAAATTATGTGTGTTTCCTCATGCCATTGCAGAGTTAAATGAAGATTTAACACTGTTTTTGCCACATGCATTGTGCTTGTAAATTTATTTTAAGTTTCATTCCTGGTTTGGTTTTATATTTAATACCAGATAAATGGCTAATGCGCTCCTATAAACAAGCTTACATCCTTGTGTGGTTTTGTTGACAAGATAGAGACTCTGAATTGGGAATGATAGGACACAGGACACAGTCCTTTTAATTTCACTTGGGTCACCAGGCAAAATTACAAAAAATTCAACATCTTCATTGGTTTTATTATTAGTTCTAGAATAGGTAATACTTCATACTATAAAATGGAATAAATGGATTAGCCCTCCAATAAACCAAGGAAGTTGTATTTTCAGACAAAAAATGGCTGAAGAATCATAACTAAAACCCAATGGATTGTCATTTTAGAGCTAGGTTCCCTATTGGTAGGACGCAGATAATAGGAAAGTAATTGATTAGCTAACATCGGGTCACTCAAGTGATTTTCTCCTGTCAGGATTGAGGGAGAGAGAAATGTCATTATTGGCATTATCAAAGCAATTGAAACTGGCCTGTTTGGGAAACCTGCCCATTGTCTCCGTAATCCTGACTTCTGGAAGTTCAGATGAATAGGGTAACATCACACGAATGACTCCTTTTTCCATTTTCATCTTTTCCATTTGGGCTTGCTGTGGAAGCAGAGTCCAAAATGGTCGCCTTCTAAAATGTTCATTTCACTGTAGGCTATTATCTATAATAAATAATAAATATATAATATGATAATTATCTAATAAATAAACTCACCAATGTTGTGACCATTGGCATTCTTTCCTCATTGGCTTATAGAAATTCTTTGTTCAACATAATTGCCTTCGTCATTCCATATCATTTCCCCTAAAAGGTTCTACTTGTTGATTTTGTGTTACATGTTTCCATAAAACATTTTCTCATTTATTTTAAAGTGTAGCAATGTAGATAATTTTTCTCTTACAACTTCTTAGTGAGTTTCCAGAACAGGGCTTTATGTGTTGAAGTGAATGCCCACTGTAATAGGGAGTTCCTTTTCAAGGTCACCTCCTCTTCCTCTGTCAGCATTCCGCATTTTAAAAAAGGCCACATTAAATTGATTTAAAATTGACTACATATAAATGTTAAATCATCTTTCTTTAGACTTACAAAACCCAGAACATATGATGACCTTTAGGTAACAAAATGTATAATATTCCCTCTCCTGCTCAGTCATCAAACACAAAATGTGTGGATTTTAACTTTCAGGAAAGTCAAATGTTTTGTTTAAAGAATTCTAGAAATCAACTCCAGGATATCAAAACTTCCTGATTTCAATGGGATTTTTGTTTTTGTTTTTATTTTTTAATAATATTATTTATTTAGCATATGTGAATACACTGTAACTGAATTCAGATACAGCAGAATAGGGTATCAGGTCACATTACAGATGATTGTGAGCCACTATGTGATTGCTGGGAATTGAATTCAGGACCTTTGAAGAACATTCAGTACTCTTAACTGCTGATCCATCTCTCTAGTCCCTGATTTCAGTGTTTTAACAAGAAAAAATGGCATAGTCTTCCTGCCCATTGCCCTCTGCACATCCTCTCCCTCTCTAATGGGTGCTGGAGAGATAATCCAGTGATAAAGCACATGGACACCCACTGTGAAGTCCTGGGTTTAAGTTGTAGTGCAGAAAAAAATAGAAATGAAAGGAAATCACTTTCATGTATCTGAGTTCCCCACAGCAAAACTTGGAGACAGTGCGTATGCTCATCTTCCAGGGTGCTGGCTCTTGAATAAACCTAGGTCTGTTTTTTTTTTTTCACCTACTGATTCTTCATTATTGGCTTTTGAACAGTGAGCAGCCAGGTTTGAGCCTGACCATAATATTATAGAACATTTAAAGGCTAGAAGCTTAATCTGACCACAGTGTTTAGAACTGGGACCTCTAAGAGGTAATGAAGATTAAGGTTGTTAGGGTCAAGTTGCCATGATTGAATACAGATGGCTTGTAAGAAGGGGGTAGAGGGACCACAGGAAACTCAAATACATTCTGTCCATTTATTTCTCTCCTCTCTCATCCCACGATGCCCCACACCACCTCAGGACTCTGATGGAAAGAAGGCCATTGCTATATATGGCCACTCAGTGGGACCTTAGGGACAGTGAGCCAAAATAGCCAATTTAAAAAGCAGCACCTAGTCCATTACATTTTATTATCAGCAACAGACATGGACTAATAGGGTTAAGAAAACACCCTCATCCCTAGACTGCTGACACTTTCTTCTCATGTTATGTGTCACATCTTGTTCCTGAGATGCTGGATCTCTGTGGAAAACTCTTGGCCCAGGCATTGCAACTGGTATGAACACTTTGTCTCAGATGTCCCTGGCTTTAGCAGTTCATAATGATTATAGTTGTTTTGGTCTCACCTTCCTGCCTGTTGCCTCCCTCACCAGATCCCAACACCCCTTTCTCACAGCATGCTGGGAACAGCACTCAGAAACCACTCTCGAAATCCTTTCACACAGCACCAAAGTGTGAACTGTGTTAAGTGTGATGTACAATATCATGAGAGGTGCTGGTACAAGCCAAAGTTTGCTTGGCAGAGGATTGTTTCCAGGTGTGGTATGTGACATTCTGAGAAGTCCCATGCAATCACAGTCATTCTGTTCCTATTTGTCACTGGAACTTTGACCTTGATCTAAGAAACACAGGACATGATTGCTGTTCTTGGCATCAAGGGAAATTAGAGAGACACAGTCCTCACCCCACCCCAGCACTGTATTTCCAAGCACAGCGGTTCTTAATCTGGGAGTCACAACTCTTTTGGGAGGTCAAATGACCCCTTCATAGTGGTTGCCTAAAGCCATCAGAAATATCAGATATATACATTACAATTTACAGCACTAACAGAATTACAGTTATGAAGTAACAACAAAGATAATGTTGTGGTTGGGGATCACCACAACATGAGGAACTATATTAAAGGATCACAGCATTAGGAAGGTTGAAGACTACTGCTCTCCAGCTTCCTGGGAACATCAGAAATGGGAGAGTAAGCCAACTTAGGAGTTGACAATGTGAAGCTATTTCTCATACCAAATCACTCTACACTACCCAGGGGACCACAAGGACGAGTAAGGAGGCTGTAAATTGTCTCCATGGTCTATATTACACAAATATGCCCTTGTCGGTCCACACGGAATTTTTCGACAGAACCTTAGACCTCCATAGGGAGGATACATGAAGGGAAACATACATGTATCCCAAGGGGACTTATCCTTCAACGAACTGATTCATACTAATCAGCCTCATGATCTTACTTGTCTACTTAATGGCACCAATGTGTTTGCCACAGATGAATCTTAAATTCAGAGTGGTTGAGTTGAGTCTTGTTTCAGGCTTTCTTCTACTGGAGACAAACCACCAAGACCAAAGAGCAACTTGGGGAAGAAAGGACTTATTTCAGCTTACAGTTACACATCATAGCTCATCACTGAAAGAAGTCAAAGCAGGAATTCAAACAGGGCTTTAACCTGGAGGCAGGAGTTGATACAGTGGCCATGGAGGGATGCTGCTTACTGGTTTGCTCCTCATGGCTTATTCACTCTGCTGGCTGTCCTCTCCTCTCCTCTCCTCTCCTCTCCTCTCCTCTCCTCTCCTCTCCTCTCCTCTCCTCTTCTCTTCTCTTCTCTTCTCTTCTCTTCTCTATGTTTAAGAATAATCCTAACCAAAAGACAATGATTCTGTTGGCTTCTCTGTATTTATTTATTTGGCTCAATATGTTTTAGAGACATAGTCATCTTTATTAGGCACATAGTAGGAATGAACTTATTTAAACTTCCATATAGAATTGCACATTGTGCATTTCTTTTACTGATGAATAGCAGCATGTAGGCTGCTCCTCCATAGATGTAATGATGGTACGAACCCTGTGTTTCTCTTTGTGTTGGCAGTAGCCTGAGGTGAGACTTCTAGATTAGAGAATGTACATATGTCTTCCCCTGTAGTAAATAGTGGCTGGGTGTTTCCTAAGAGTTTCCACTCACTTACACTCCTACCAGTTCTGTATTTACCTCCAACAATCGTATCTCAATACTCCCTAATTTTCATGTGGTAGAAGAGTGTGGTTTTTTGCATTTCATTCATTGGCTTTGCTGTCATAGGTACTGATATTATCTTACAGATTAATAATTTTAAAATATAGAGACACGACCTTTGTAATTTCACTATTTATTTAGGATCTAGGTATGCTCCAATAGGCAAAGTTATACCTCTCCCTGCATGGGCTACCCAGATTCCTTGGTCATGTACCAGTGTGTTTTCTAGACATTTGGAAACATCATCCCTTGCTCTAAGAGAATTGTCAGAACTAGACAGTTCTATATATAGCTATATACAAAGCTATAATTTTTCTTTTGTTCTATAAATCCACCTTAACTATGCTAGGAAAGTTGTAAAAGGATTGGGTTTTTACTTTTCATGAGTTCTCATAAAATTAGTTATTTATAAGCATCAGCCTTTATAAATATTGAGTTGAGTACTAGGAGGCTTTTTGAGAAAATACCTAAGAAGTGTGCTTTATGTGAACCATTTGAATGGACACTTTCTTGAAGGTCACAACAAAGTCACCAGAGAGAACTTAGAAAATCCATTCTCAGGGGTTGGGGATTTAGCTCAGTGGTAGAGCGCTTGCCTAGCAAGCGCAAGGCCCTGGGTTCGGTCCCCAGCTCCGGAAAAAAAAAAAAAAGAAAGAAAATCCATTCTCAGACTACTAACTCCATGGATTTTGTTTGTTTGTTTTGCTTTGTTTCCCTAACGTTGGAGACCCATCGAAAAACAAAACAAACCAAGCAAACTATAACAAATAGCAAAACAGAACCATCTGTGGTTCTCACCAGAATGACCAAGGACAAGAACAGGGCTCAGCTGCTGGAAACTATACTCTGCCCCAGCCAACACAGTCTGGAGTGAAGCCAACTCAAGAAGAAGCAAATTTGCTTCTCTGCTTCCACTGAACTGCCTTTGGGATAGAATTTTCACCAAATTCAGAAAGCTGAGGTTCAGTTACTGAATTAAAGGCTGTTTGTTATTGCTATTTTAATGGTTCGGATCTTTAAAGAGAGCAATGATACCTTAAAGCTGGGAGTGTGGCTCATAGCAAACAAAAAATTTAAAAAGTTACTGGGCCCCACTCTGAACAACATAAGCTGTAGTGCCTTGATGCAAGGCTACAAGTGAGGATTCCTCTTTCTTTGCTTTGGTTTTATTATGACAGGAACTTTCCCCAGCTCAGCAGAAATGTCTCCTTTCCCAGTAATTCTCTGCCCTTCTCCTGACTCTACAAGCTCAGTGTTTTAAGGAAAGGAAAAACTTCTCTCCATAAAGTATTCCTGTGATAGTCTAACTAAAATATGAGAACAATGCACAACTAGAATACTTCAAGATGCTAGGAATATTGAATCCCCTTTTAGTGCCTACAGTGCTCTACATAGCACAAATTCATGGGGTAAATGTATAACTGGATCCCTCTATGTGCACAAGAACTTGGTACTATAATCACATCCTTCCAATTCTTTTAACTTTAAATTGTGTTATTATTACCACTATCCACTATTAGTATTGTTACTATAATGTGTGTGTGTGTGTGTGTGTGTGTGTGTGTGTGTTGTGTATAAGTGTAGGTACATATATTGTGGTACACATGTGGAAGGCCAAGAACAACTTTCAGGAGTCAGTTCTCAGGGTTGGGGATTTAGCTCAGTGGTAGAGCACTTGGACAAAATAACAGGAGTCAGTTCTCTCCTTCCACTGTGAGGCTTGAACTCTGATCATTGGGCTTACAAAGCAAGTACTTTTTTCTGCTGAGTCATCTTGCAGACCCACATGTTTCCAAGGGTTTATTAAAACCCTTTCGAACAACAATGCCAACCAACCAGAGCTTCCAGGTATTAAGCCACTACCCAAAGACTGTATATGGACTGACCCTGGGCTCCAACCTCATAGGTAGCAATGAATAGTCTAGTAAGAGCACCAGTGGAAGGGGAAGCCTTTGGTCCTGCCAAGACTGAACCCCCAGTGAACATGATTGTTGGGAGGAGGGTGGTAATGGGGGGAGGATAGGGAGGGGAACACCCAAAGACAAGAGGAGGTGGAGGGGTTAGGGCGATGTTGGCCCGGAAACCAGGAAAGGGAATAATAATCGAAATGTAAATAAGAAATGCCCAAGTTAATAAAGATGGAAAAAACAAACAAACAAATGAAACAACAACAACAACAACAACAACAAAACCCTTTCATGGTTTGGTCTGAGTGTTTTCTATGAAGATGCCACTTCTAAGACTTTTTCTGGAGTTATCTATTCTTTAAATATCAAGAAAAATGTTGAGATTGAAGGCCAAGTAAGATGTGGCCCAGCAGTTATGTGTCTTTTCCTAAGGAGATATGAACAGATTCTTGTTCACACTAGACATGGCATTGACATTGGACCAAAGAAATGATTCACCATGTCCAGATTCATGAGTTTATTGGAATTCCTTATGTGATCGTGGGTGAGGGATTACTTATAGAAGCACGATTGACTCAACTGGCTGCATCAACAAATGCTTACCTCAACATGGATGAGAACTCCTCAAAGCTTAAAAGCTGGAGCTTGATCCGCAATTTTCTGGTAGCTCAAAAAAATGCAATAACTTCCAGACAATTTGGGCAGTCTGAGTTTTCTTAGCAATCCTTACTGCTTGGGGAAGGAGGGAGTCTTGTACATCTGCTTAATTTCAGGGACTTCCTGGGACTTATGAGTTATTTTACTTCCTGAGTCTTAATGAGCTTCCTTTTAAAACTTCCCTGGTCTTAATGAATGTCCTTGTGGGATAAAATGTTTCAAGTCAGAGGAAATTGCTATACAACAGCTTCCTATAACAACATGGATATTTTGAGTATTTAGTACATTTAAAAAAATGGATTGCTAAAATAAACTACATAGAGGTGAGTCATTTTCAAGAGTCTTAATATCCAGTGGTTTTTCTTTCATCTCACCAAGACTCCGAGTAACACAACAACAAAGGTAGTTGGGGATTGATTTTCTACAATGACTGGCAACACAAAGTCATGAAAGGTAAAGTCACTGCAAGCAGGGATGACTCTTATACGGGTAGCTAATATCTGATTGTAAAGCATCAGGATGACTCACAGTAGGCATGCTTGTGCAAATTCATTAGTAAGCTACCTGCTCTGTCTGTGGGGTTCAGGACCCTGTCATTTTCCTTCTTCTAGTTGTGGGACCCTGCTAACACATTATTTGGCTGTCTTAGAAATTGACAACCTCCTAGGTGCAACTAGTTGCTCCAGAAAATAGAGCTGAGCTCTTTCAGGCCTTCTGCTCCTGAGAGGAATGATCATTCTCTAACCACCATCCATCTTGAACAAATCATGCTGGGTTCTCAATACATTTCAGACAAAATTCAGAGGAAAAATGAGGGTAAGAAGAAGAAAAATGGAGGAAACACCTTATTATCCTTTGAATGGGGGTGGGGATGTGGAGGAAGGGAAAGATAAGGAAACTTGTTGCCAGGCAACATAACCTCTAGCTCTTGATTGGGACCTTGACTATGGAAATTACTTCTTTTGGCCCTGAATGTGCCTCCTTAGCTGCTTAGAATCCTCTGGTGCCTCAGATCAGTCTATGTGTAACACCTTAGTCTCTGTGCTGTTTTGTGCTATCCTAAAATGACCCATTTCTGAGCTTCTTTCATCCCCAAGATGCCCAAGCCCTCTGTAAATGTTGTGGACATTATACAATATATATGCAAACAGCATGTATGAACAAATCTCACATGCAGATTGAGCGTTTCTTGGAGGTCAGCTCTATCACTGTCAGTTGACAGATTTGACAGTCCAGCTGACATCCAGTCATGCCATTTTATTAATTTCTGTACAAAACTAGACTTTGGCTCCTGTCTTGCAATCACAGAACACAAAGGCTGAGAAGAGCTGGGAGGGATCCCTTGCTTCTTCCTTGACAATCCTGGCCCTTTCCTTGAGTTTAAAATAAGCACTTATTCCCAGCTATTGTGAACCTGTCTTTTTCATGATAGAGTACTTGCAATATCATTTTTTGGGGAACATTAAAATGAGCCAGAGGGCATGGAAGAAGGTAGTCTTAGCATCCTTAGGGACTGTCCATCAGGACTCCAGATTTTTATGGAAGGAATATGTGTAGGATAACATAGACTCTGATATTGCATACAGACTTACTGATATAACCCATGCATTTTCTGTTCAGGTGTCAGTGGGCATTTTTTGTCAGATCAGCCTTTACTTTAACAGCTGAGAGATGTAGTTGAGCCTATTGTACATTCTGAAGTCCAGCGTCTAATATCTCCAGGGTCCCCCTGTTTCTCCTTGCTTTTCAACTGAATCTCCCATCCTCATAATCTATCCCTTTAACTTATGTTTTTCTCGCTCCATCCCTAAAGGGTCAACATAGATTAGTGATTGAAGGCACTCTGGTGGAAGTATAAGAACAGAGAAGGGATTGTGAGATAATTGAGGCAACTCAAGAGATAGCTCTGAAAGTAAAGAGCTTGCTGTGCAAATGCCAGGACCTGGGTTTGGATTCTCTGTGACCAGATAAAAAGCCAGACATAGACACTCACCTGTAATCCCAACACTCAGTAGGCTGAGACAGGAGGATCCTTTGGACTTGTCTACCAGCCAGTCTAGCCCTATCAGTAAACTCCAGTTTTCATGAGAAACTCTTTTTAAGAAAAGGTGGATGTCCAACAAGATATCTCAGTAGATAAAACTGCTTGGCACCACCAAGCCTGATGACCTGAGTTCTGTCCCTGAGACCCACATAGAGGAAGAACAGACAGACTCCAGATGTTTTTTTCTGACTCCCTACAAGCCTGAATATGCACCTGAAAAAAAAACAAACAAAAAATATGAAAGTACTTTTACATATAAAATGGAGAATGAGAGAAAACACACCTGACATTGACCTCTGGCCTCTATGCACACATGCATACATGTGCACATAGAATTACAAGACAACTGATCTCCATCTCTGCACATAGCTGGGGCTGTCTTATAGCTCTCTGGACCCAAAACCTGCCTGCTCCCATCTCCCAGGAGCACTCTCACTCCTGAGATCACAGGCTCACAGGTCCACAGGAGGGGCTTGCTCCAGTCAGAGACAGCAAGACCAACTAACATCAGAGATAACCAGGTGGTAAGAGGCAAGTGCAAGAACCTAAGCAACAGAAACCAAGACTAGTTGGTATCATCAGAACCCAGTTCTCACCCCCGACAGCAAGTACTGGATAGTCCAACACACTGAAAAAGAAAGATTTGAGCTTCAAATCTCATCTCATGATGATAATAAAGGACTTTAAGATGGACATAAATGACTCCATTAAAGAAATACAGGAGAACACCGGAAAACAAATAGAAGCCCTTAAAGAAGAAATACAAAAGGCCTTTAAAGAAATACAGGAAAACACAACCAAACTGGTGAAGGAATTGAATAAAACCATCCAGGATCTAAAAATGGAAATAGAAACAATAAAGAAATCACAACCCTGGAGAGAGAAAACCTAGGAAAGAGATCAGGAGTCATAGATGCAAGTAGCACCAACAGAATACAAGAGATTTTAGAATCTCAGGGGCAGAAGATACCACAGAAAACATTGGTACAACCATCAAAGAAAATGCAAAAAAGCTCCTAACTCAAAGCATTCAGGAAGTCCAGGACACAATGAGAAGACCAAACCTACAGATAATAGGTATGGAAGAGAGCAAAGATTCCCAACTTAAAAGGCCAGTAAATATCTTCAACAAATTTGTAGAAGAAAACTTTTCCAACCTAAAGAGATGCCCATGAATATACAAGAAGCCTAGAGAACTCCAAATACATTGGACCAGAAAAGAAATCCCTTCCATCACATAATATTCAAAACACCAAATGCACAAAACAAAGAATATTAAAAGCAGTAAGGAAAAAAGGTCAAGTAACAAGTAAAAGCAGACTTATAAGAATTAGACCAGACTTCTCACCAGAAACTATGAAAGCTAGAAGATCCTGGACAAATGCCATACAGACCCTAAAAAAACACAAATGCTAGCCCAGGCTACTATATCCAGCAAAACTCTCAATTACCATAGTTGGAGAAATCAAGATATTCCACGACAAAACCAAATTTACACAATATCTTTCCACAAAATCCAGCCCTCCAAAGATAATAGATGGAAAACTCCAACACAAGGAGGGAAACTACACCCTAGAAAAAGCAAGAAATCAATCTTCTTGCAACAAACCCAAAAGAAGAGAGCCACACACAATTCCACCTCTAACAACAAAAATAAGAGGAAATAACAATCTATATTCCTTAATATCTCTTAACCTTGATGGACTCAATTCCTCAATAAAAAGACATAGACTAACAGACTGGATATGTAAACAGAACCCAGCATTTTGCTGCATACAGGAAATGCACCTCAGCAACAAAGACAGTCACTACCTTACAGTAAAAGGCTGGAAAAAAATTTCCAAGCAAATGGTTCCAAGAAACAAACTGGAGAAGCCGTTGTAATATCTTTCTTTCCAATCAAAAAGTTTCAACCAAAAGTTATCAAAACAGATAAGGATAGGCACTTCATACTCATCAAAGAAAAAAAAATCTACCAATATGAACTCTCAATTCTGAACATATGTGCTCCAAATGCAAGGGAGCCCACATTCATAAAAGAAACTTTACTAAAGTTCAAAGCACATATTGTACCACACACAATAATAGTGAGAGTCTTCCAACAACCCGCTATCATCAATGGACAGATCATAGAGACAGAAACTAAAAAGTGACACAGTGACACTAACAGAAGTTAAGAACCAAATCTATAAAACATTTCATCGTAAAACAAAAGAATATACCTTCTTCTCAGCACCTCATGATACCTTCTCCAAAATTGACCATATAAATTTTCCATATAATTGGTCAGAAAACAGGCCTCAACAGATACAAGAAGACTGAACAATCGCATGCATCCTATCAGATCACCATGGTCTTCAATAACAGCAAAAATGACAGAAAGCCCACATACACATGGAAGCTGAACAACGCTCTATTCAATGACAATCTTGTCAAGGAAGAAATAAAGACATTTAAGAATTTAATGATAATGAATGCACAACATACCCAATTTTATGGGTTACAATGAAAGAACTGCCAAGAGGAAAACTCATGGCTCTGAGTGCCTCCAAAAAGAAACTGGACATAAAAAGCAAATACACCCAAGAGGAGTAACAGGAGGAAATATTCAAATTCAGAGCTGAAATCAACCAAATAGAAACAAAAAGAACTATACAAAGAATCGACAAAAACCAGAAGCTGGTTCTTTGAGAAAATCAACAAGATAGATAAACCCTTAGCAAGACTAACCAGAGGGTACAGAGACAGTATCCAAATTAATAAAATCAGTAATGAAAAAGGACACATAACAACAGAGACCGAGGAAATTCAAAAAATTATCAGATCCCACTGCAAAAGCCTATATTCAACAAAACTGGAAAATCTGGAGGAAATGGACAATTTTCTAGACAGATACCAGGTACCAAAGTGAAATCAGGATCAGATAAACCATCTAAGCAGTCCCATAACCCCTAAAGAAATAGAAGCAGTCATTTAAAGTCTCCCAACCAAAAGAAGAAGAAGAAGAAAAAAAAAAGCCCAGGACTGGGTGGGCTTAATGCAGAATTCTATCACTCCTTCATAGAAGATCCAATACCAATATTCTTCAAACTATTCCACAAAATAGAAGGAACACTACCCAATTTGTGCTTTGAAGCCACACAAGCTTATACCTAAACCACACAAAGACCCAACAAAGAAAGAGAACTTCAGACCAATTTCCCTTATGAATATCAATGACAAAATACTCAATAAGATTCTTGCAAACTGAATCCAAGAACACATCAAACCGATCATCCATCATGATCAAGTAGGCTTCATCCCAGGGATGCAGGGATGGTTCGATATATAGATATCCATCAATGTAATATAAACAAAATCAAAGAAAATAACCATGTAATCATTAGATGCTGAGAAAGCATTTGACAAAATTCTTGGAGAAAAAAAAGTCCAAGATAAAAGTCTTGGAAAGATCAGGAATTCAAGGGCCATACATAAACATAGTAAAAGCCATATACAGCAAACCAGTAGCCAACATCAAACTAAATGGAGAGAAACTTGAAGCAATCCCATTAAAATCAGGGACTAGACAAAGTTGCCCATTCTCTCCCTACACATGGTATGCACTCACTAATTAGTGTATATTAGCCCAAAACCTTGGATTATCCAAGATACATTCTATTGACCACATGAAGGTCAAGAAGAAGAATGACCAAAGTGCAGATGCTTCAGTCCTTCTTAGAAGGGGGAACAAAAATATTCATAGGAGCAGTAATGGAGACAAAGTCTGGAGCAGAGTCTGAAGGAATGACCATCCAGTTTCTGCCCTACCTGGGGATCTAACCCACGTACAACAGCCACCAAACCCAGACAATATTGCTGATGTCAAGAAGTGCATGCTGGACAGGAGCCTGATATAGCTGTCTCCTGAGAGGCTCTGCCAGAGCATGACAAATACAGAGGCAAATGCTAGCAGCCAACTATTGAACTGAGAATAGGAGTGAAGGAGCTGAAGGTGTTTGCAACCTCTTAGAACAACAGTACCAGAGTTCCCAGGGCCTAAACCACTATCCAAAGAGTAACCATGCACAGACCCATGGTACCAGCTGCATATGTAGCAGAGGATGGCTTTGTTGGGCACCAGTGGGAGGATAAGCCCTTGGTCCTGCCAAGACTGGACCACCCGGTGTAGGGGAATGTCAGGGCAGGGAGGTGGGAAGGGGTGGTGATTGGGTGGAGGAATACCCTCATAGAAGGGGGAGGGGAAATGGAATGGGAGTTTATGGACAGGAAACCGAGAAAGGGGATAACATTTGAAATGTAAATAAAAACATATCCAATAAAAAATAAGTATGGACAGGTCTTCCTGGTTGCTGCCGCTGCAGAGAGCCCGTGGGCAGCACCCTGTGAGCAAACTTGAGCCTCGGGACCACAGGTAAGACCAACTTGTCTGCTGCAAGAAAGCTGCCTGGTGAAATCGGGACACAGAGGCAGAATTCGTCTAGGACCGGGCACGTCCTGTGTTTACCGGAAGTCCCACACCCGCGGATCCCGGCCTGCAGCAGCTCTCTGCTCCCAGACCCTGTGGGAAAGAGACCTCACCGCCTGGTCAGGTGGGCACTCCTAAGGCTGCAGAGCGGAAGAGACCACCAACACTGCCCACCCCTGCCCACATCCCTGGCCCAAGAGGAAACTGTATAAGGCCTCTGGGCTCCCGTGGGGGAGGGCCCAGGAGCGGCAGGACCCCTGCCTGAGACACCGCCGGAACCTGAAGGAAACAGACCGGATAAACAGTTCTCTGCACCCAAATCCCGTGGGAGGGAGAGCTAAACCCTCAGAGAGGCAGACACGCCTGGGAAACCAGAAGAGACTGCACTCTGCGTACACATCTTGGACGCCAGAGGAAAACACCAAAGGCCATCTGGAACCCTGGTGCACTGAAGCTCCCGGAAGGGGCGGCGCATATCTTCCTGGTTGCTGCCGCTGCAGAGAGCCCGTGGGCAGCACCCCACGAGCGAACTTGAGCCTCGGGACCACAGGTAAGACCAACCTTTCTGCTGCAAGTGACCTGCCTGGTGAACTCAAGACACAGGCCCACAGGAACAGCTGAAGACCTGTAGAGAGGAAAAACTACACGTCCGAAAGCAGAACACTCTGTCCCCATAACTGACTGAAAGAGAGGAAAACAGGTCTACAGCACTCCTGACACACAGGCTATAGGAGAGTCTAGCCACTGTCAGAAATAGCAGAACAAAGTAACACTAGAGATAATCTGATGGCGAGAGGCAAGCGCAGGAACCCAAGCAACAGAAACCAAGACTAAATGGCATCATCGGAGCCCAATTCTCCTACCAAAACAAACATGGACTATCCAAACACACCAGAAAAGCAAGATCTAGTTTCAAAATCATATTTGATCATGATGCTGGAGGACTTCAAGAAAGACATGAAGAACTCCCTTAGGGAAACACAGGAAAACATTAATAAACAAGTAGAAGCCTACAGAGAGGAATCGCAAAAATCCCTGAAAGAATTCCAGGAAAACACAATCAAACAGTTGAAGGAACTAAAAATGGAAATAGAAGCAGTCAAGAAAGAACACATGGAAACAACCCTGGATATAGAAAACCAAAAGAAGAGACAAGGAGCTGTAGATACAAGCCTCACCAACAGAATACAAGAGATGGAAGAGAGAATCTCAGGAGCAGAAGATTCCATAGAAATCATTGACTCAACTGTCAAAGATAATGTAAAGCGGAAAAAGCTACTGGTCCAAAACATACAGGAAATCCAGGACTCAATGAGAAGATCAAACCTAAGGATAATAGGTATAGAAGAGAGTGAAGACTCCCAGCTCAAAGGACCAGTAAATATCTTCAACAAAATCATAGAAGAAAACTTCCCTAACCTAAAAAAAGAGATACCCTTAGGCATACAAGAAGCCTACAGAACTCCAAATAGATTGGACCAGAAAACAAACACCTCCCGTCACATAATAGTCAAAACACCAAACGCACAAAATAAAGAAAGAATATTAAAAGCAGTAAGGGAAAAAGGTCAAGTAACATATAAAGGCAGACCTATCAGAATCACACCAGACTTCTCGCCAGAAACTATGAAGGCCAGAAGATCCTGGACTGATGTCATACAGACCCTAAGAGAACACAAATGCCAGCCCAGGTTACTGTATCCTGCAAAACTCTCAATTAACATAGATGGAGAAAACAAGATATTCCATGACAAAACCAAATTTACACAATATCTTTCTACAAATCCAGCACTACAAAGGATAATAAATGGTAAAGCCCAACATAAGGAGGCAAGCTATACCCTAGAAGAAGCAAGAAACTAATCGTCTTGGCAACAAAACAAAGAGAATGAAAGCACACAAACATAACCTCACATCCAAATATGAATATAACGGGAAGCAATAAGCACTATTCCTTAATATCTCTCAACATCAATGGCCTCAACTCCCCAATAAAAAGACATAGATTAACAAACTGGATACGCAACGAGGACCCTGCATTCTGCTGCCTACAGGAAACATACCTCAGAGACAAAGACAGACATTACCTCAGAGTGAAAGGCTGGAAAACAATTTTCTAAGCAAATGGTCAGAAGAAGCAAGCTAATATCAAATAAAATCAATTTTGAACTAAAAGTCATCAAAAAAGATAAGGAAGGACACTTCATATTCATCAAATGAAAAATCCACCAAGATGAACTCTCAATCCTAAATATCTATGCCCCAAATACAAGGGCACCTACATATGTAAAAGAAACCTTACTAAAGCTCAAAACACACATTGCACCTCACACAATAATAGTGGGAGATTTCAACACCCCACTCTCATCAATGGACAGATCATGGAAACAGAAATTAAACAGAGATGTAGACAGACTAAGAGAAGTCATGAGCCAAATGGACTTAACGGATATTTATAGAACATTCTATCCTAAAGCAAAAGGATATACCTTCTTCTCAGCTCCTCATGGTACTTTCTCCAAAATTGACCATATAATTGGTAAAAAATGGGCCTCAACAGGTACAGAAAGATAGAAATAATCCCATGCGTGCTATCGGACCACCACGGCCTAAAACTGGTCTTCAATAACAATAAGGGAAGAATGCCCACATATACGTGGAAATTGAACAATGCTCTACTCAATGATAACCTGGTCAAGGAAGAAATAAAGAAAGAACTTAAAGACTTTTTAGAATTTAATGAAAATGAAGGTACAACATACCCAAACTTATGGGACACAATGAAAGCTGTGCTAAGTGGAAAACTCATAGCGCTGAGTGTCTGCGGAAAGAAACAGGAAAGAGCATATGTCAGCAGCTTGACAGCACACCTAAAAGCTCTAGAACAAAAAGAAGCAAATACACCCAGGAGGAGTAGATGGCAGGAAATAATCAAACTCAGAGCTGAAATCAACCAAGTAGAAAGAAAAAGGACCATAGAAAGAATCAACAGAACCAAAAGTTGGTAATTTGAGAAAATCAACAAGATAGATAAACCCTTAGCCAGACTAACGAGAGGACACAGAGAGTGCGTCCAAATTAACAAAATCAGAAATGAAAAGGGAGACATGACAACAGATTCAGAGGAAATTCAAAAAATAATCAGATCTTAGTATAAAAGCCTATATTCAACAAAACTTGAAAATCTGCAGGAAATGGACAATTTCCTAGACAGAAACCAGGTACCAAAGTTAAATCAGGAACAGATAAACCAGATAAACAACCCCATAACTCCTAAGGAAATAGAAGCAGTCATTAAAGGTCTCCCAACCAAAAAGAGCCCAGGTCCATATAGGTTTAGTGCAGAATTCTATCAAACCTTCATAGAAGACCTCATACCAATATTATCCAAACTATTCCACAAAATTGAAACAGATGGATCACTACCGAATACCTTCTACGAAGCCACAATTACTCTTATACCTAAACCACACAAAGACACAACAAAGAAAGAGAACTTCAGACCAATTTCCCTTATGAATATCGATGCAAAAATACTCAACAAAATTCTGGCAAACCGAATCCAAGAGCACATCAAAACAATCATCCACCATGACCAAGTAGGCTTCATCCCAGGCATGCAGGGATGGTTTAATATACGGAAAACCATCAACGTGATCCATTATATAAACAAACTGAAAGAACAAAACCACATCACCATTTCATTAGACTCTGAGAAAGCATTTGACAAAATTCAACACCCCTTCATGATAAAAGTCCTGGAAAGAATAGGAATTCAAGGCCCATACCTAAACATAGTAAAAGCCATATACAGCAAACCAGTTGCTAACATTAAACTAAATGGAGAGAAACTTGAAGCAATCCCACTAAAATCAGGGACTAGACAAGGCTGCCCACTCTCTCCCTACTTATTCAATATAGTTCTTGAAGTTCTAGCCAGAGCAATCAGACAACAAAAGGAGGTCAAGGGGATACAGATCGGAAAAGAAGAAGACAAAATATCACTATTTGCAGATGATATGATAGTATATTTAAGTGATCCCAAAAGTTCCACCAGAGAACTACTAAAGCTGATAAACAACTTCAGCAAAGTGGCTGGGTAAAAAATTAACTCAAATAATTCAGTTGCCTTCCTCTATACAAAAGAGAAACAAGCCGAGAAAGAAATTAGGGAAACGACACCCTTCATAATAGACCCAAATAATATAAAGTACCTCGGTGTGACTTTAACAAAGCAAGTAAAAATCTGTACAATAAGAACTTCAAGACACTGAAGAAGGAAATTGAAGAAGACCTCAGAAGATGGAAAGATCTCCCATGCTCATGGATTGGCAGGATTAATATAGTAAAAATGGCCATTTTACCAAAAGTGATCTACAGATTCAATGCAATCCCCATCAAAATACCAATCCAATTCTTCAAAGAGTTAGACAGAACAATTAGCAAATTCATCTGGAATAACAAAAAACCCAGGATAGCTAAAGCTATCCTCAACAATAAAAGGACTTCAGGGGGAATCACTATCCCTGAACTCAAGCAGAATTACAGAGCAATAGTGATAAAAACTGCATGGTATTGGTACAGAGACAGACAGATAGACCAATGGAATAGAATTGAAGACCCAGAAATGAACCCACACACATATGGTCATTTGATTTTTGACAAAGGAGCCAAAACCATCCAATGGAAAAAAGATAGCATTTTCAGCAAATGGTGCTGGTTCAACTGGAGGTCAACCTGTAGAAGAATGCAGATTGATCCATGCTTATCACCCTGTACAAAGCTTAAGTCCAAGTGGATCAAGGACCTCCACATCAAACCAGATACACTCAAACTAATAGAAGAAAAACTAGGGAAGCATCTGGAACACATGGGCACTGGAAAAAATTTCCTGAACAAAACACCAATGGCTTACGCTCTAAGATCAAGAATCGACAAATGGGATCTCATAAAACTGCAAAGCTTCTGTAAGGCAAAGGACACTGTGGTTAGGACAAAACGGCAACCAACAGATTGGGAAAAGATCTTTACCAATCCTACAACAGATAGAGGCCTTATATCCAAAATATACAAAGAACTCAAGAAGTTAGACCGCAGGGAAACAAATAACCCTATTAAAAAATGGGGCTCAGAGCTAAAGAAAGAATTCACAGCTGAGGAATGCCGAATGGCTGAGAAACACCTAAAGAAATGTTCAACATCTTTAGTCATAAGGGAAATGCAAATCAAAACAACCCTGAGATTTCACCTCACACCAGTGAGAATGGCTAAGATCAAAAACTCAGGGGACAACAGATGCTGGCGAGGATGTTTAGAAAGAGGAGCACTCCTCCATTGTTGGTGGGATTGCAAACTGGTACAACCATTCTGGAAATCAGTCTGAAGGATCCTCAGAAAATTGGACATTGAACTGCCTGAGGATCCAGCTATACCTCTCTTGGGCATATACCCAAAAGATGCCCCAACATATAAAAAAGACAGGTGCTCCAGTATGTTCATCGCAGCCTTATTTATAATAGCCATAAGCTGGAAAGAACCCAGATGCCCTTCAACAGAGGAATGGATACAGAAAATGTGGTACATCTACACAATGGAATATTACTCAGCTATCAAAAACAACGAGTTTATGAAATTCGTAGGCAAATGGTTGGAACTGGAAAATATCATCCTGAGTGAGCTAACCCAATCACAGAAAGACATACATGGTATGCACTCATTGATAAGTGGCTATTAGCCCAAATGCTTGAATTACCCTAGATGCCTAGAACAAATGAAACTCAAGACCGATGATCAAAACGTGAATGCTTCACTCCTTCTTTAAAAGGGGAACAAGAATACCCTTGGCAGGGAAGAGAGAGGCAAAGATTAAAACAGAGACTGAAGGAACACCCATTCAGAGCCTGCCCCACATGTGGCCCATACATATACAGCCACCCAATTAGACAAGATGGATGAAGCAAAGAAGTGCAGACCAACAGGAGCTGGATGTAGATCGCTCCTGAGAGACACAGCCAGAATACAGCAAATACAGAGGCGAATACCAGCAGCAAACCACTGAACTGAGAATAGAACCCCCGTTGAAGGAATCAGAGAAAGAACTGGGAGAGCTTGAAGGGGCTTGAGACCCCATATGTATAACAACGTCAAGCAACCAGAGCTTCCAGGGACTAAGCCACTAACTAAAGACTATACATGGACTGACCCTGGACTCTGACCTCATAGGTAGCAATGAATATCCTAGTAAGAGCATCAGTGGAAGGGGAAGCCCTGGGTCCTCCTAAGACTGAACCCCCAGTGAAGTAGACTGGTGGGGGGAGGGCGGCAGTGGGGGGAGGGTTGGGAGGGGAACACCCATAAGGAAGGGGAGGGGGGAGGGGGATGTTTGCCTGGATACTGGGAAAGGGAATAACACTCGAAATGTATATAAGAAATACTCAAGTTAATAAAAAAAAAAAGAAATTACAGGCATATAGCTGTCTCCTGAGAGGCTCGGCCAGAGCATGACAGATACAGAGGTGGAAGCTCGAGGCCGACCAATGACCTGAGAATGGGATCCCCATAGGAGGAGTTAGAGAAAGGATTGAAATAGCTGAAGGGTTTTAAAACCTTATAAGAAGAACAATACCAACCAACCAGGGTTCCCAGGGACTAAACCACCATCCAAAGAGTATGCATGGACAGACCCATGGCTCCAGCTGCATATGTTGCAGAGGATGGCCTTGTTAGGCACCAATGGGAGGAGAAGCCCTTGGTCTTGCCAAGGCTGGAGCCCTCAGTGTAGGGGAAAGTCAGGGTGGGGAGGCAGGAAGGGGTGGGTGGATGGGTGGGGGTACACCCTCATAGAAGAAGGGGGTGCGAGAGGGGGTTTTTGGACGGGAAGCTGGGAAAGGGGATAACATTTGAAATGTAAATAAAAATATCCAATTTTAAAGAAGAAATGAAGTCTCAAAGTATTATCATTTAAAAAAAATAAGTATGATGGAAAATTTGTTTGACTAGCTGAAAAGAAAAGAAAAGAAAACTATTATTGTGCAATATTTTAAAATAACCAGAACAAAAGAAGACATCAAATTCCTTCAAGTCAGAGATGGTACTTGTTTAAGAAAATGGAAATGCTATATTTCTCCATTTGGTTAATGCATATTGTAGGTAAGTATCAAGTTATCATATGTATTTGTATTCATAAACATATAATTGCTAAAGGGCAAATTTAAATGAATAAGTACTTTTCAAAACTAGAATCACATTTCAATATTGAATTTTATTATTAATAATGTTTATTAACAAAACTATTTTCTGTAGGACTTCTTTATTTCACATAACAATGAGAAAAAATAATATTGTTTAATATTGGGAGACTCTTTAAATAAAGCAGCACTGGCCAAGTATTTTAGTTTGGTTTCTGTTATTGTGATAAATATTACAACTAAAAGCAACTTAGGGAGGAACTCTTTATTCACACTTTATAGTTTATCATTGAGGGAAGCCAGGGCAGCAGTTCAAAGCAGGAATCTGAAGGCAGGACCTGAAGAAGAGGCCATGGAGGAACACACTATTTACTAGCCTGCCTCCTCTGGCTTGCTCGGGTACCTTCATAATACACTCTAGGCTGCCTGACTAGGGATGGCACTGCCCACAGTGGACTCTGCTTACACCAATTAGTAATTTGAAAAAATGCCTCCATAGACACTGACATGGAATAAACTGATCTGGGCAGTTCAGCTGAGGTTCCTTCTCAGATGACACACATTGTGTCAAGTTGACAATTGACGCCAACTATGACACCAAGGTTGTATCTTTAGTGTAAGATGAATTCACTAATTCAACTCCACAGATGTAAGTAGCAGAGAATGAAAGTTTCATTAGCATTTGGTGAGAGTGAGGGAGAAAATGATTCCTTGGGAAAATTGAACTGAAAACAGTAGGACCCTCAATCAAGGTAACTTTAGATGAGGCCACCTGCAAGTGCTCTTGAAAATTTGATTTCCTGCCAAGTGAATAACAGTTGTGGGACCAAGTGCATTTGCAGAGGATATGAAGATGTGGGCAACCAAGGAAAACAGCCATATCAGTGAAGTCCCCAGAAAGCTCCTTAGAGCAAGGCTCTGAAAATGGACTCACTTATAAAAAGGGACAGAAATGCGCTCCATCTGTTGAATTCCCTGGGCCAATGCTATGTCCTTTTTCCACATCCGTTATTTGGACTCAGATCATTGGAGGCCAGAAAGACATAAAAAGGAGGAAGTTTCTGAAGGCTGTAAGTGTAACTCATTAGAAATAGAATGCATTCTGGGTTAGGCAGAGCTACTTAGGTCCACTTGGATACTGTGTTACACTGAGCAAATTCTCTGGGTCTCTGCTCATATGACCTTCAAGAAAGGTCAGTGCATTGTCTATCTTGTAGAGCGGTGGGAATTGAAGTTTGCATATATAAAATTCTGAGCATCATGTATTTGACATTTGTTCGACAATGATGGTTAAGCACTGACACTGGAAGATATTGAGGTTCAGTGGGTACCCCTTTAGGGTTTCAAGGCTCTTGTGTCTCTGAGGAACAAGAGAGAGAGGCACATACAGAAGTATTAGCAGTTTACTAAAGGTGTAAATGTTGGGATTGATCTGATGCTGCTTGTATTCATATGCTAAATTCTGTACTCCAAGATCTGGATTTCCCTGATGAGGAGATCCTCATGCACACCAAGTGATGCTGTATAAACCTTGCTCCCCAAGTTAACTGGTTAACAAATGGCTAAAGCCTGTGATTGGGGAATGGGGAGAGAAAGGCAGGACTTGAGGATCAAGTGAGGGATCTGAGGAAGAGGAAGTTGACATGAGAGGAGATGGGCCATGATGAGCACATGACCAGGAGAAACAGCAAGTAACGAGGAACATATGGCTGGGATGTAAGTTAGAATAGTTCTAAAACCTGTGCAATCTAAGTTTACAGCTTATAAATAAAACATCAGGATTGTGTGTCTGCTATATGGGTAGATAGAATATATAATTCTATATATTAGATATAGGCAATACAAGAAATGGTAAACAGGCAAAAGCAGGGGGAAGGTTGGTTAGCTCAAACAGCAATGGTGAACTAAACACAGGTTCTGTCACAGAGTATAGACTTTGGGAGTCATTTACATAGCACGGGTTTTGGGGGACATCTACATTGCCATGGGCTTCCTGGCTCCTGCTCCTTCTGTCATTCATTTTACATCCAAATTTGTGCATTGCATAGCTCATTAGCATCTTAAATATCTACCCAAGGATACATCTTGGTATCATAATGAGTGACAGGTCACATTTAGATGATGGACTGTGTGTGCAATTGCACCAGGTGCTCCAGCAGTTCTAGTGGGTCTCATCCAGGAGTTTCCAGTCTTTGGCTCTGTCAACTGATTTCTTTCATACGCTAACTCAGTGGCTTTCTGCAAGTGTTTCTGACCCTTATTCTCAACTTTACTCTCCCACTTTTATTATAATTATTATCTATCACTTCTCAAGACTCCACTCTTGTTAAAGAGTTTTCTTTTTTAAGACTCAACTCATGAAAAGCTCAATACCCACAGAAGACTCCAATGCTCTGGCTGCCCATTCAATAATATATATTGAATAGTATAAATAAACGCATACAGTAAAGCAAACTATTGGAATTAAACAGATGGTGCAAATGTTGAGAATGGTTGCTATGAGATATGCACATTGATGCAACAGAGGCCCAAATGTTATGAGGGTAACTAAATGATTTCTGATTGGTTTTAAGGTCTATTCCACCAGAGGAAATGCATGCCTGGTGCTGTAAATCTGGCCAATAATCCATGAACGGGCAACTTACTTGCTCCAGGGATGAGCCTATTCCTATTATTTCACTAGACAGACATAATATCAAACTGCCCTCCAAATCTTTACCCCTCTACCCATAGATTAGCACAGCTCTCAGACCACATCAGAGGTTCTTTGTGCAGAATGTAGAAACTCACAACTAGTCAAAGTTCAAAGAGTAAGTATTAGTGAAAGGCCTGGCCAAAAATGGGACCTCTATATTGCATTTTCTTTTTAAGGCTTAAGGGCCATTACAGAAGAGGAGGCAGAAAGAGTGTAAGAGCCAGAGGTTCGGAGAGGGCTGAAGATAAAGTGTCTTCTGGACAGGGCAGGACAGCTGTACCCAGGACTTCACAACAGTTGTGATTCCCAGCACAAAGCAAGTGGAGGTGGGGAGGGTTCAAAAACTCCACTCCTAACTGAGGAGCTATTGACAATTGGGGAAGGGAAAGTCTGGTCCCTCCCCCACCCCAACTTGGCTTTCTCCTTTCAACCATGAGTTGAAGCAACACAAATCTCTCACCAGAAACCAAGTAGATGTCATCAGCATAATAGACTTTAGTGCATACAGAATCATAAACCATATAATCCTCTTTTCTTTATAAATCACTAAGTCTCAGGTATTCTGTTACGGCGATAGAAATGGATGAAGATTGTTAGAAAGACTATTAAAAAGAAAGAATGGGATTTATGTGTGTGTGTGTGTGTGGCGGGGGTCCCGAGGTGCCCTCAGATTCATGTCTAACCACAGACCACAGCGTGGCTACTTGAGAAATGCAGGACAAACTCTAGACCCAAGATCAGTGACCAGGAGAGCAAGGAGAAGCTATATGCCAGGATGAAAAGCATTTAATTGAGTGACTACACTCAACTATGACCCACTTGGTGTGACACAATTGGTTCACTGAGGTAAAAGTGAATGATTTCAAAGGTCTGGTTATCATGTTCCTAGAGAGATTCCTTGGCAAAGCAGACAGTGATGGGTTTGCCATTTTCCCCATGAGTGACCTTGAAAGGCTACTTAAGTTCCCCAAGTCTTATGGCTTATGATCTGCAAAATGCAGGTAATAATGCCATTCACATAAATGGACTAAGAAAAAATTCTATTTGATGTTACATGTAAAATGACTATAATAGTCTCAGATGCCCAGTAAATGTTCCCTGGGTTTAAGCTATTACTATTGTGTACATTGGAACATGAAGTCAGGAAAAAGGTGAGTATGAAAGAAGTCCCAAGACTCTTGAAGCAGCCACTACAGGATCAGAGATACAGAAGAAACCTGGGGATCCTTAGTGACTCCCACATTAATCAACATCAGTCAACTGCCACTGCAGGAAAGACTCATTAGGCAAGATCAGACTAGATCAGAAAGACAGGCTTGGACACAAAAGCCACAGGATGCAGGGTGCTCAGACCTTACAAGAAGAGATAGCAGCATGAAAAGACAGTAGGAGGGACTTTGTGGAAATGACCAGCATCCTAATTTCCTATGATAGGCACTATGACCAAAAGCAGCTTGAGGAGAAAAGGAGTTATTTTATCTTACAGGTTACAGTCCATTCTAAGTTAAGGGGAATCAAAGAGAGAACTCAATCATGGTTTCTGTTACTTACTGGTCTTTTCTGTCTGGCATCCTTATACAACCCAGGAGCAGCTGACAAGAGGTGGCACTGCCCACAGTAGGCTGAGCTCTCCCATGTCAATCAACAATGAAGAAACCCCACCCACAGACACGCCCACAGGACAATCTGTACAAAGAAGCTCTTCAATTGAGGTTTTCTCTTCCCAAGTGACCCTAGGTTGTATCAAGCTGGAAAAGGCAACAAACAAGCACAAACAGCCAGGAAATAGCGCAAGTGTTATAGACCAAGAGGCTAAACTCAAAGATATCACTTAGACACTGACAGGCAAGAGAAAATTTTCTGTGAGCAAAGTGGATTTCTAAAACTGACTGGAATTCTAGAACATAGGATTAACTCTTGAAACCCACTGTCTGATGGTACCAATGATATGATTGAGTTACTTCACTATTCCCATTTAAATGGTCAGGCTCCCACTCTGGACTACACATGGGCTAAAATCCATCGTCTGAGAGATTGAAAGATTCTGCCATCTGTAATTTTGTCAGCAAGATCTTTAGCACCCATTGAGCCAGAGGACTGAACCCCAAACTTCTACCTTCTTATGTCTTTGAGTAGCTGGCAACCAAAAATAAAACATCTTAGTACTGGTTCAGGGCTGGAACTGAAGCTGCCTCACAGTGATTTATTTTATGCAGAACTGACATGACAGGATCCGGCAGGCTTCTGGTATCTCCCATGACTTTGTGGAGAAAAAGCTGCAATAGATGGCAGGCAAGTGAATGCACGTGATTCGTATCCCAAGAGAATTTTATTTATGGACGCTGAAAGTACAATTTCATACAATTTTTACATGTCATGAAGTATCATTCTTCTCTTCATTTTTTTCCTCCCAAAGAGTTTTAAAAAGGAAAATGCTATGCTTAGCTTGAGGACCCTATAAAAACATAGAGTGGGCTGCATTCAGTCAGCTGGTTATGACTTCCCAAGCCTTGGATTTCAGGCTAGTTCCTCCATGTCCTTAGCAAATCGCATACCCTATGCATCAATTTGTCATATCTGAAGGTAAATGAACAGTGTTCTCTTTGTGTGGGGCAGCAAGGTCCCAGGGTTGCTGAGTGAAGTCCTCTGTCCCATTCCTCTCCCCAGATACTGTTTCCCATTCCTCTGAAGCAACAGGTGCCTGAGATGGCAATAGATTGAAACTCTGAAAGATCTGAATGATTCCAAACAGAGTCAGTACTGGCCTCCTGCCACCATTAAAAGAAAGCTTCTTGAAGACCTCAGAAGATGGAAAGATCTCCCATGCTCATGGATTTGCAGGATTAATAAGGTAAAAATGGCCATTTTACCAAAAGCGATCTACAGATTCAATGCAATCCCCATCAAAATACCAATCCAATTCTTCAAAGAGTTAGACAGAACAATTTGCAAATTCATCTGGAATAACAAAAAACCCAGGATAGCTAAAACTATCCTCAACAATAAAAGGACTTCAGGGGGAATCACTATCCCTGAACTCAAGCAGTATTACAGAGCAATAGTGATAAAAACTGCATGGTATTGGTACAGAGACAGACAGATAGACCAATGGAACAGAATTGAAGACCCAGAAATGAACCCACACACCTATGGGCATTTGATTTTTGACAAAGGAGCCAAAACCATCCAATGGAAAAAAGATAGCATTTTCAGCAAATGGTGCTGGTTCAACTGGAGGGCAACATGTAGAAGAATGCAGATCGATCCATGCTTATCACCCTGTACAAAGCTTAAGTCCAAGTGGATCAAGGACTTCCACATCAAACCAGATACACTCAAACTAATAGAAGAAAAAGTAGGGCAGCATCTCGAACACATGGTCACTGGAAAAAATTTCCTGAACAAAGCACCAATGGTTTATGCTCTAAGATCAAGAATCGACAAATGGGATCTCATAAAACTGCAAAGCTTCTATAGGGCAAAGGACACTGTGGTTAGGACAAAATGGCAACCAACAGATTGGGAAAAGATCTTTACCAATCCTACAAATGATAGAGGGCTTATATCCAAAATATACGAAGAACTCAAGAAGTTAGACCGCAGGGAGACAAATAACCCTATTAAAAATGGGGTTCAGAGCTAAAGAAAGAATTCACAGCTGAGGAATGCCAAATGGCTGAGAAACACCTAAAGAAATGTTCAACATCTTTAGTCATAAGGGAAATGCAAATCAAAACAACCCCGAGATTTCACCTCACACCAGTGAGAATGGCTAAGATCAAAAACTCAGGTGACAGCAGATGCTGGCAAGGATGTGGAGAAAGAGGAACACTCCTCCATTGTTGGTGGGATTGCAGACTGGTACAACCATTCTGGAAATCAGTCTGGAGGTTCCTCAGAAAATTGGACATTGAACTGCCTGAGGATCCAGCTATACCTCTCTTGGGCATATACCCAAAAGATGCTCCAACATATAAAAAAGACACGTGCTCCACTATATTCATCGCAGCCTTATTTATAATAGCCAGAAGCTGGAAAGAACCCAGATGCCCTTCAACAGAAGAATGGATACAGAAAATGTGGTACATCTACACAATGGAATATTACTCAGCTATCAAAAACAATGACTATGAAATACGTAGGCAAATGGTTGGAACTGGAAAATATCATCCTGAGTGAGGTAACCCAATCACAGAAAAACACACATGGTATGCACTCATTGATAAGTGGCTATTAGCTCAAATGCTTGAATTACCCTAGATGCCTAGAACAAATGAAACTCAAGACGGATGATCAAAACGTGAATGCTTCACTCCTTCTTTAAAAGGGGAACAAGAATACCCTTGGCAGGGAATAGAGAGGCAAAGATTAAAACAGAGACTGAAGGAACACCCATTCAGAGCCTGCCGCACATGTGGCCCATACATATACAGCCATCCAATTAGACAAGATGGATGTAGTAAAGAAGTGCAGGCCGACAGGAGCCGGATGTAGATCGCTCCTGAGAGACACAGCCAGAATACAGCAAACACAGAGGCGAATGTCAGCAGCAAACCACTGAACTGAGAATAGGACCCCCGTTGAAGGAATCAGAGAAAGAACTGGAAGAGCTTGAAGGGGCTTGAGACCCCATATGTACAACAATGCCAAGCAACCAGAGCTTCCAGGGACTAAGCCACTACCTAAAGACTATACATGGACTGACCCTGGACTCTGACCCCATAGGTAGCAATGCATATCCTAGTAAGAGCACCAGTGGAAGGGGAAGCCCTTGGTCCTGCTAAGACTGAACCCCCAGGGAACTAGATTGTTGGGGGGAGGGCGGCAATGGGGGGAGGATGGGGAGGGGAACACCCATAAAGAAGGGGAGGGGGAGGGAGATGTTTGCCCAGAAACCGGGAAAGGGAATAACACTCGAAATGTATATAAGAAATACTCAAGTTAATAAAAAAAAAAAGAAAGAAAGAAAGCTTCTTTTAGCCCAATGACTGTTGCCAAAACCATGAGCAAGGCTCAGTTGCTAGCATTCACACTGACAGCTAAAGGAATCTTTCTGCACAGCCAGGAACTTAGAATGGGCTTGAAGAGAGCAATAGGGGAGCAACTGGGGATTGGACACAATGGTGGCAGAGTCACCAGTAAAATAGTCTTTAATTTTATAATTGAATTAGTTTGCCTTCTGCGACAGGTGAGTGTGTTTGTGTGTGTGTGTGTGTGTGTGTGTGTGTGTGTGTATGTGTGTGTGTGTGTGTATGTGTGTGTGTGTGTCTGTCTGTCTGTCTTTCTGTCTGTCTGCCTGTCCATCCAGATGACACTCATGTGTCATGCCTATCTGCTTTGAGACTGGGTCTCTCATTGGCCTGGATTTCATCTGTCAGGTTAAGCTGATCTCCTGCCTTTGTCTCCCCAACACTGGGGTTTTAAGTATATGCCACTATTCTGTGAATTTGCATGTTGGTTCTGGGGATCAGACTCAGATCTTCTAGCTGAGCCATTCTCCTGAACACCAGAAGAGAAAGTTTGAAACTAGGAGTAATGCCCACAGATGCTGCCATTCACATTTGTGCAGAATAATGGATAGAAGAAGGGAGCATAATGAAAAGGTGAAAGAGAGGCAGCTTTGGTGTCACGTGACTATAGTATACAGGTACTTCAGAGACTGCTGAAGACTGTGAAGAATCTGAATGATTCCAAATAGAGTCAGTTCTGGCCTCCTGCCACCATTAAAAGAAAGCTTCTTTTAGCCCAATGACTTCACCCAGCCCACACTTGACCCAGTCCACTTTGAACCCTTCTCTTTCCTATGTTTCTCTTTCCGACTTGTGATTGCTTGTAGGGAGTGGTTCTGATGCGAAGGTCCTGTTCTCCAATTGGTTCTTGATCTATCAGTAAAGATGCCAAGGGCCAATTGCTGAGTGGAAGGAAAGAAGCAGGACTTCTGGGTCCTCACAGGAGGAGGCAAGGAGATGCAGAGAGAAGAAGAGAGATTTTGCCATGTTTTGGAGGGAGAAAAGGCCACCAGTCATGTGAGATCTAGAATGGAGTAACCATTGGCCACTTTCTCAATTGACCCTGGGGTAGCAATTAAAGTTAAGGGCTGATTTAGGGTGCTGAGCTGAGTATTGGGAAGAGCATGCTAGCTGGGAGATTTGAAGCACCAACAATTGAGGCAAGAAGGCAGGTTGAAAAGAAGCTAGTGTGTGTGTGTGTGTGTGTGTGTGTGTGTGTGTGTGTGTGTGTGTGTATGTGCGTGCGCGCCTTTCATTTGAGGATCCGAGGAAACCTGGGTGGGTCCACCTGGAGCATAAAGGGAGGTAGCAAAAACTACATGCAACAGTTGCTTAAAATACCCTTTTCTCTAAAACTAAAGGTGTGATCCCATGGGGAGTTTTCCATTAATGAAAGATTCAACCAGTCAATCAATCAATGAGGGAAGGTCAATGGGGAGCAGGGCACTGAGAGTCACATAATTAAAAACATGCTTTCATTGTCCTGGCAGGGTCTGGAGCTGTTCTCTCAGTGGCCTTGCCTTTAGCCTGCAGCCCTGTCCAGTCTGTCCACTGTGGCTTTGGGAATGTTTATTGCAGAGTATAAGGAAGACAATATGGCCAAGGGTGGAGACACTGAAATTATTATACCACAAACATATCTGTTAGACTTTTAACTCCTTGATTTGGAAGAAGGTATCCTTAATTCACTGACTACTGAGTGAGCTGTGGGAACCATGTTATTGTTCACATACATTTTTATTACACTTAAGCAACCAGCACTGGCTGACATGACTCCACAAGTAGGCTAGAGCCCTCAGCACTATTCTGCTCCTGAACCCCCAATTCACAGACCCTTCTCTCTGCCCCTTCCTTGCTCTCAGAATTGACTTCCTTTTATGTGGCTGTGTTTCCTTAGTTTGTCTGACTTGGCACTGTTGATGACAAAAAGAGCAAAGCACAGGGCAGCACAGTGTGTTAAGAGAAAAAAATTGGGAGGAGGACCCACAGAACCCAGGGTATCTTTCCCATCAACCCAGCATGCTCAGGTCAGACTGTGCTAATGAATGTCGTGGAAAGAGCCACAGAAGCCTTTTGCAGCATCATGCTCTCACGATTGGAGCCCTGGGCTGCTCCAGGTCAGAGGATTCAAGGATTTGCCCCCAAGGGGGATCATTTTAAGATCTGCCTCTGTAGTTTGATGCTTTCTTGGAGTGACTGTGATATTGTGGGGTGCCCCAAATGCAGGCCCATTTGGTTTGTTGGCACTGGAATCTGCCAATAGACCTCCTCCCTCTCACAAACAACTTGTCAGACTGGAACAGTCATGCTGGGAGAATCTTTATTGACAGTGATGCTCCCGATGTTCTACCTCCCAGAGAAACAATAACAGGTTAAACCGACAGGCCTGAGTCAGTTGCACTGGGAGAGACAGAGGTGGCCATATGCCAACATTCAGGTACTTAAATAATAAAGTAAAAACAGGTGCGAGGGGAGCTATGAAGAATCTGTGGCCTTCATCCACACAATCTTCTGAGAACAAAAAGCCTGTATGGATTCAACATGTTCCCTCATACTGTCCACATGTCAAAAAGTGTTGTTGTCTGAAGAAGATTTGGGACCTTTCCATAACTCTTCATCCAGGAAAGACTGAATGAGCAATTGACTAAGGATGTGAGCTACCACCGAGAGTTTTCTTAAGTTATCTACACAACAAAAACGTTTCTAGGGGCTTGTAAGAGGTTGCAGCAGGTGAGGAAGTTTGCTGACAATCCAGATGGCCTGAGTTTGATTCCCAGGACCCATATGAAGACAAGAACCTTCTGGATGTTCTCTTCTGACCTGCTAAGCACTTACACACACACACACACACACACACACACACACACACACACACACACATTAAGCATAACATTTTTTTATTTAAAAAAAAAACAGTTTTCCAGCAACACAATGAATATGAAAATAGAAAGTAATATTCCCTAAGGCTGTGTCTTTGCTGGTGGGGGGAATCAGGTCTTTGTGGTAAAGACCTTGCTGAAATATGCAGTCATGTGTAGACCAACTAACTTGGTTTGAGAATATTATGACATTACTGGTGAAAAATGTTGGAAAGAAGTAAAAGTAGGAGTTGGGGATTTGGATCGGTGGCAGAGCTCTTTCCTAAAAAGCATATGACCTTTGGGTTTGGTATCTGGCATACACATATGCATACGCAGAAACTGTCACACACACACACACACACACACACATACACTTGAGCATGTGCACAAAGACACATATGCACATATACACACACAGAGAAGACAGACAGAGAGAGAGAGAGAGAGAGAGAGAGAGAGAGAGAGAGAGAGAGAAAGGGAGAGGGGCAAGAGGAGAAGAGGAGGAAGGGGAATGAGAAAGAGAACAAAAAGTGTCACAAATGTAATACTGCCTGTACAATTTTCACAAAGGTTGTCTTCCTATAATATACTTATCAACTTTCTCTAAGCAGAAGTTTTGACTGGTCTAATCAGAGAGGAGCCACCCCATTCTATTCCTGGATATGCTACCACCCACACCTCACAGAAGTGAGTCAACTTGATGGCCAATAGTCGGGGAGTGGGGAGGAGACAGAGTGTCATCAGGTTCATGAATCAAGAAGCTGGATCCTAGCTTCAAAAAAGCCTACGTGTGGAAGGACCTGCCGTACTTGGCATATCCAAACCTACCTGGCTCAAGAGTGGAGTTTAAGAAGTAAAAACAAATGAAGTTACATTGATAACATGAGTTCATCTCAGGCTCTCCGAACCCTCTTCAGGAATTTGGGAACCTCAATTTCATTGAGAGTGTATACCAACTGTTTAATGTTGGCTTTCAGAGGAAGAAAGGAAGAGAATGGACTAGGTCTAGCCTATCTGATTCTGTGTCATCAGCCTGGTGAAGTGGGTGTGATGAGCAATGCTCTTAGGCTAGCAACTGATCCTTCCAAATTGCAGTGGCTCTATGCACAGCCTGGGGTGGGGAAGAAGAGACATGTTCAGACTTTTCTAGGTGAATATGTTATGTCATTTATGTTCAAAACAGGAAAACAGTAAGAATTGTCTCTCGCCAACCTCAGTACTGATTTTTTAGTACATACACTGAACAAAGGACTATTCACATTCATTCAAGAAGACATTCTCCACAGATACTACCATGGCTTCTTAATCCACTCCATTCTTCTTCTAAGCCTAAATGAGTTAGTGGAGTGGAAGGCAGGGCTTGCAGGTGGGTTTGTAGCCAATAGTTTATGTGGGAACTTTTGGTCTCTAAATTAGCTGGGATCATATATTTCTGGAAGCAATTTTGGAAATGGTACTTTCTGATTCTACGAGTGTTGTGGAGGGGTAGAGCCCTCTACTCTGAAGTTGATACAGGGGCTTGCTGGTTCTTTAGATCCATGAATCCCGTACCTCCCGCCTTGCCAGGAAAGCAACTCTGACACTTTCCCTACTGATCTTCAAAAAAAAATCTAAGTATTTCTTAGAACAAATTGGGCTTTTGTAGACTTCGTAATAGTAGTTATGTGACCCATAGTATTTACTTCATAATATTTAATGCATTTGATCAACATTATTCATTTATCTGAATGCTCCCAAGACAGAAGCTTAATCTAGTCTCAGATTAAACAGATACTGCAGATCTCTGCACTTTTCCTCTATAGAGTAATATATTGACCAAGCAAGAGATCTTGTCACAGCTGCTCTGCATGTTATGAATGACGATAAGTGTGTAGCTAGCAATGGAAGAATGAATCAAGCTGCTTACATTTGGGACTCATGAGGCACACAGACTCTCTTCCTGTGTACCTGTCAGTCCCTCCCAGGAATGCTTCCTGGACTTACTTATACTGATGTTGCCAAGACAGGACTCGGGTACTCAGGGAAGGCTTCTGAACTCTGAGGCTGTGGACATTCATTTCTCACACTCTGATAACTACCACCTTCATAGCAAAAGGACATAGAGCTATTTGTGTAACAATGGTGATGTCTGATCTATCCCCACAGATATATGAGGTCCACCCATATCAACTTTTAAAGTATCAACATGCTGCCCCTCACACAGAATACACCGTTCTCTATGGAGTTCTCAAAACCGCCATACATATATATTGTTCCTTGATTCCCTTGTAATAAGGAAAAACAAATAGCACAAAACCTATGTCCAGAGTGAAATGTCTTAGCCCAGGTCACCTTTTACAATGGGTTAGAATCATTCTGTGGTCCTTCCTTTAGATCATGATCCTGGCCACTCAGCATAAAGATGAAGTCATTCCTGACCAACCCATCATTAGGGCCCCTCTCTTCCCTGGTCTTTCCTGTGGTAAAACTCTGCTAAATGCAGTTAAGTCCACCATTGAACAGATAGCTTCTGGGTTTGGTGTGTAATAGGAGACTCCCTTCATTAGTGGGGCTTTTCCTTCTCTGACCTTATCTGGGGTATTCTAAACTCCCACATGTGCCTCTACTGAGGAATGTCACATAATCTTAATTACATTACTGGGTCTATTTCCTTTCTCCTGATAAGAAAGAATCTGTTCAGCTAACACTTGAGATTCCATTCTAATGAGGCATTTTTAGTACCCTAAGCCCTCAACCAAAGAACTTTTTCCATCCTGGATATTCCTTACTCTCAGTCTCCTTAAACTTTATAAACCTTGCATCACCCAAAGTAAAGTTGATCTGCCTCCTGATAATTGGTTCCAGTGTGGTCATTTACCCTACATACTCACAGGGCTGCCAAACCCTCCACTTATCTCTGTTCCCACTACCCTCGTGGACTATATCAGCTGGGACTGTATCACAAGATCTGAGAGTACCACAGTCCCTGCAGGATACAGCCCTGCAAATTACTGACTCCCCAGCTTGCAACACCATCATCTCTAATATCTCTATTTGGCTGACTCCAGGTTCTAATATGCTGTTTCTTGTGTTGGTCAGGTGCAAAGAGCACAGGAATAAACAGCTTACAGCTCAGTGAGGCATGGAATAGATTTGATTGAACAGGCAGCAAGAAGATTCTGTGATAGAAAATGTGGAGGAATTAGAACATAGTGGGTCAAGATATGATTATGTTATGAGTTCTCCAGAGGAACAGAACCAATAATATGTCTGTGTGCACAGATACAAAGACTTATCATAAAGAACAGGTCCATGCAATGACCAAGTCCCATGATCTGCAGGGTAAGTCAGCAACTGGGCAACAAAGAGAGTAGATGTTTTAGTTGTAGTCCAAGAACAGGATAGAGCTGGAGCCTTTGTTTAAAGTAGTAAGAAAAGAAGACTTCTCTCTTAATCCTAGGTCGGTCAAGCTTTTTGTTCCATTCAGTTCCTCAGCCACTTAGAGAAGGCCATAAATAATCCTTGACCAAATATGTGAGCACCTTAGGGCCTAATAAAGTCTGTCTAAACATTATGAACACCCCAGGGTACTAGAGGGACAACTCCATAAAATTTAATTCTGTAAATACTTTGTGAACATCCTGTTTCTTCAGGACTCTAGTCAGCATCTTTCTCACTATTATGTGTCCTTGATCACAGTTCTTATCTTGTCATACCAACCCATAATTCCTGTTGGTATTTTGTAAACTATATACACAATGTATTTAATGGCTAGTTTTGATTGACAATTTGACTACATGTGGAACTAACTAAAACCCATGATGCTGGGCACATGTAAGAGGAATGTTTCTTGATTGAATCATTTGCAAATGGGAAGGCATCCTAAACCTGGATCATTTTAGGTGGCAAGGTGAACCTTAAATCTGGGCCATACTTTCTGGTGGCAGCCTTTATAGAAGACATGGAAAACCATTACTCTTTGTTGCTGGCCTTCATTCTCACTAGCAAGTTAATCCCTTCACTTATGTTAGAGCCTACTTCTATGGAATTCTGGAATGTACTGAAGACTAGCTGAGACATGCAATCTCAGCGGACCAAATAACCACTGGTATCTTAGGATTTCTATTGGAAGAGAGCTATTGTTGAATAGTTGAACCACAGCCCTTAAGTCATTCTAACACATACAGACTCTCTCTCTCTCTCTCTCTCTCTCTCTCTCTCTCTCTCTCTCTCTCACTTTTTAGTTCTGTTTCTTTAGAGAACCTGTTTTAGAGATGTTAGGAACATTCTCTGTGGAGGGCCAGACCAATTAGTTTATACGTCAGCTCTCCCACTTTCATTTGGACATAAGAGGAACTTTCTTAATGACCTTAAGGATCACATAGTTGTATAGGATCAGTACTTCCTAAACTCACAACAATGTCACCAGGATTAAAAAGTCACACATGAGGGCTGGAGAGGTGGCTCAGTGGTTAAGAGCACTGACCGCTCTTCCAAAGGTCCTGAGTTCAAATCCCAGCAAATACATGGTGGCTCACAACCATCTGTAATGAGATCTAATGCCCTCTTCTAGTGTGTCTGAACAGCTACAGTGTACTTATATATAATAAATAAATAAATCTAAAAAAAAAAGTCACACATGTGAAGTACTCAGTGGTGGTCTGGCCTCTAGTCCATCCTTAGCTGGCAGTGGTATTCCAGCTCACTTGATCATGTAACAAAGTCTCTGGATTGATCCATAGATTACCTCCTATGTTCCCCACTTCAGTCCTGCCAGCCACCAAATATATCTGTGCCCAGCAGTTATTGAGAACCCAATTCTTTCAGAACCCATTAGCACTGCAGAATTTCCTGTGAATGGTTTTATGGAAAGGTAAACTGTTTGATCATGCCTGCAGGAAGAAGATGACAGGACAGGCAGCTGTCTGTAGAGGCAATAGGGACATAGAACAGTTGTTCTGGAAGACATTGACAACATCACTTAGCACTTGTCTTCAGTGAACCATGCAGTCTGGCTTGTTCCTCAGCTAATGGCAAGAGTGACTTCAGTTGGGCAGTTACTTGGCAAATGATTTTTAAGCAGAGGAGACCTTGGGACTGTTAATTATGCACCATTTAATTTCAGCTTCAGGGAGAGATGAGACAAATCCCAATAGGGGAGTTTTTTTTTAATTTTTCCACCATCACAGATGGTTTTTGGTCATGAGTCTCATACAGTCTCAATTCAGAGATGCACATACATGAAAGGTTTTATTGTTCTCTAACTATGATCTGCTGAGCCTGTGGAACAAATTCCAGAATGGGAGCTCACCTATGCCTTGCATCTCCCTCATTTCTGTCTCAGTCACAACACCTACTTGAGATAAGAACAACCAGCTCCCTGGGTACTTCAGGGCAATATTGCACAAACAGATACCTATATGGAACAATGATGTGGGGGAAGTGTGCAGCACTGTACAGGTTTAAAGCAGCAACTTCACAGGCAGGCAATGGTCCTGAAGGCCTTGCAGAACCCAAACTCATCTCAACATGGAGACAATATTAAACACAGTAAACACTGTTTCCTAGCACAGGCTGTGATGATGCGTTTTGAAGCATCTATTGACATTATATCACTTCTCTGGTCACTATAACCAAATAACTGACAAGACTCAATTTAAAAAAGAAAGGATATATTCTGACTCATTGTTTGAGGGATACAGTCTAACATAGCAAGAAAGGCATTGGTACCTGGAGTATAAGACAGCTGGTTTACAACTCGGAATCATGAAGCAAGGAACTCAGGCCAGAACTGGGGTTAGTCTATGAGCCATATGGTGTACTTCCCAGAAACTCACTTCCTCCAGCTGGACCATACCTCCTAAATGCTTCACAGGCTTCCAAAACAGCCTCACCAACTGTGGACTTAGTGTTCATTATATGAAACTGTGACAGTTTGCATTCAAGTCATGACAAATATTAGCTCAATTTCTCAACTTCTTTGTGCTCTAAGGTTCACAGTACAGAAATCCCATTGTTTGGATTTCATCAGAAACTTCTCTTTCTTATTTTCATTATGCACCCTCCCCCCAATCCTTTAGCACAAGTACTACTGGCTAAATTGACTAAATGAACGCTTATTGATCACACACACACACACACACACACGCACAAAGATGTTGTACCTTTGTAGGGCTTGTAGTGGTGCACACCCTTAATCCCAGCTCTTGGGAGGCAGAGGCAGGTGTAGCTCTGTGAGTTCAAAGTCAGCCTGATCTGTAGAGTGAGTTCCAGGACAACTAAGGTTCAGAAACCCTGTCTCAAAAAACAAAACAAAAAAAGTTGTAATACAGCCAGTGAGTGTTAACACAACAGCTCACAATACCTGGGGCTCTACTGCACAGAAGCACAGCGTATTAATTCCTTTTCTGCTGCTGTGGTAGCACACCACAATAAAGGTAACTTATAGAAGAAAGAGTTCATTCAGACTTACAGTTCCAGAGAGTTAGAGTCCATGATGGTGGAGCAAAGGCATTGTGGGAGGAACACATCTTGTGAGCTGAGGACGTACATCTTGAGCCACAGTTCAAAGCAGGGAGAACAAACTGGCAGTAGAGGAGGATCTTTACTCTCTAATCACACCTTCTATGAGAGTTTCTCCAACAAGACCTCATATCCTAAGCCTCTCCAAACAAAGCCACCAACTAGTATGCAAATGCCCAAGACTAAGGGGAACATCTCATTCAAACCACCACAGTCTGACTGGAAGTCAGGCAGTTACTGATCATATGGAAACACTGGCTTTGCAGATACTCAGTAGTAGCCTCATACTGACATGACTGGTGTTCTTCTAAAAAGGACGTGGGTGATAATACAGACATGGAAGAGTACCATGTATAAGCCAAGGGCACTGAAATGCTACCCAGATTTGAGGGAGCACCATGGCTCTCCAGAAGGTGGTGACACAGCGAGCAACTTGATCTCAGCCTCTGGCTTTCTGAACTGTGAGACTACAAGTTTCCATTGTTTCAACCATCAGGCTGGGGACCTTATGGCAATATAAAACTCCCTTACAGAGTCACTCTGGACTGTCATAACTGGAATTCCCTCCCTAACACAATCCCAGGATAATTTGCATATTATTCTACATTGTGAACATTTATATTGATCACCTCAAAATCTAGGGAATGTTTGGGGAAGAAGCATCTACAAAATGACTGGCTTCCCACAAGTGATGAAGGGGAAGCTCCATATGAAAAAATTGAAGACGTGAGGGGAAAATAGACAACATCTAGAATGTTAACAATCACATGCATTTAATATGGTAGCCACCATTATCATCCTCATATTAAATGAAGAAAATGGAGCACAGAGAAGTTTGTTTACTCATCCATTGCAACAGCAATAACTAAACAGAAGATGGTATAGGTTGAGCCTAGACCACGTACCAGATGGCTGGAAAGGTCTGGAAATGACTTGTTGGGTACCTATGGCTCATTTGGTGATCAGCATTTCTGATGCAATGAGGAGGATTTATATGACTCTATTCATCAGTTACTGATGACCAACCACAGTCAGGCACTGTACTGAGTGGAAGAGCCAAAGCAAAGAGATTAACTTTGATAAGGAGACTGGCTTTGCCTAATCAGTTGAAGGCTATAAGGATGAAAACTGAAACTTCCCAGAGAAAAGAATTGTTTTCCCTAAAGCTGAAATATGAGTTTCTGCCCCAGTTCCCAGAGTTTGAACTTGTTTGCTCTCACCATTGCATAAGGCAGATGTGTAAAATAATAAATTGCATGTGTCCACATATATATACACATATGTGTGTTTACACAAATACAAGTTCATATTCATGTAACAATAAGCATGTCAAACATCTACATATGTGTGAGTGTATATCTACACATCTACACATGTGTGGGCAATCAGGCATGTCCCATTAGTTATTTCTTCAGAGACCCATGATTCAACCAATATCTAGTAAAAAAATAAAATCCTAAGATTGAATGTAGGAAACTTTTACATGCCAGCTCTGGGTTTCTCAGAAATTTCTGAAAGGGGTTCCAATCAGAACTTTAGATGAGTGCATTGCTCAACCCTCATCAGAGAAGCTTCTTCTTGCATTAAATGGTGATTAACACAGAGACCATCAATTGCAGACCGTCAACTTGCAGAGACTAAGAGACTTCGGAGTCTGGGATGTATATGTCACACCCATAACCTAAAGACTCAGATGGATTCAAGAGTGGTAGATAACTTCAAGGAAACATTTTCCACACACCTATGAAGTCACAGAGACTGTGACAGCACACAGAGAAAAAATGCTAGCACAGGAGAGAAGTAGATATGGAGTCCCACTCTTCATGAAGAAGCTATTCACAACTGATGTTCCTGGGAGAGGAAAAATTAGTTTTTTTCAGTGACGTGACACTGGGTATCACTCTTCACACAACCACACTCCAAGGCAGGCCCTCGGTCAGGAGCAGGCAGCCAATACAATTTGAACTCTACACTTTGTTTTGTTCTCTCTCTCTCTCTCTCTCTCTCTCTCTCTCTCTCTCTCTCTCTCTGTCTCTCTCTCTCTCTCTCTCTCTCTCTCTCTCTCTTTCTCTCTCTCTCTCTCTCTTTCTCTCTCTCTCTTCCTTCCTCTTCCTCTTCCTCCTCCTCCTTCTGGAGGTGAATAACATCAAGCTGGTTAGGTAGGGAGGTGGGGAGGATCTTGGAGGCATTGTGAGGGTGGTGGAGATATGACCAAAATATATTGAAAATATGAATTAAAAAAGATAACATTTAAAACTAATAAAATTCTGGAAGGCTTAAAACCCTTTTCAGACACTCTGAAAGTTTAACTCCCCATCTATAAAGTCACAGCAGAAACATTTTTAAGTGATAATTTTCTGCCTCATCTACATGGAGTCAATGTGAACAGCAGGTGGCAGAGGACAGAATACTTTTTAAACAGTTAAATGCCATCCTAATGTCACTTACTAAATGCTGAAGGTGTACCTTTTACAGATAATAGTCAATCATTTCTTTGTTAACTCTGGGTTTACAAAATTGGTCTCCAAGTCTGACAATAAAAAGATGCTACTCAATTTCAGATGGAGAGAATACACACATGCTGGGCTTGGAATCCTTATCAATAAATCTGTTACCCTTCTGGGCTGCCACTGACCCAGACAAAGACAACAGAAGATAGACAGAGGAAGATAGACAGCTGCTTAGGGACAGAAAGAAATAAGTGGTTTCCCATCTACTTTGTAAACTCCTCAGATGTGTGACCAGGGATAGGCAGTGTGAGCATTCCTCAGCTTAATAAATGAACTTGCTGTCCCCATATATTTGTGTCTAGACCTGATCCTAAGTATTGGCTGAATGGGCCATTGTGCCATGGGAGTGAGGCAGAGAGGAGTCCATTTGACCTACGTAGGCCTCAGTGGTATGCACACTAAGGAGGCATAGTTTTACCTGGGAACAGCTGCATCTATTTGGTGCCTCTTTCCTTATAAGCAGATATGGGAAAGGAAAGCATGGTGGTTTGAATGAGAGTAGCCCCCAAAGGCTTATATAGTTGAATGTTTGGTCCCCCAGTTAGTTGAATTGTTTGGGAAGGATATTCTGAGTTAGTTTCTCTCTCTCCTCTCCTCTTCTCTTCTCTTCTCTTCTCTTCTCTTCTCTTCTCTTCTCTTCTCTTCTCTTCTCTTCTCTTCTCTTCTCTCTCTCTCTCTCTCTCTCTCTCTCTCTCTCTCTCTCTCTCTCTCTCTCTGTGCTTGTGGATCGGACATAAGTTCTCAGCTACTTCTCCAGAACCATGCCTACCTCTCTACTGCCATGCTCCTCACCATGATGGTCACAGACTCTCTGCAACCATGAGCATCTAAATTAAATGTTTCTTTTGTAAGTTGTATTTATCATGGTGCCTTATCACAACAATGAAAATGGTAAACAAGGCAGAGGGGAAGGTCCAATCACACAGTGCCAGGGGGATCATAGCATAATGTAAGTTTGAGTCCCATATTTGTACCTATTTTTACCATTGTGTATACAGAGCAAACTGTGCATGTGACACATGTGTACTCAGCATCATATGCCTACAACATCTAGGCAAAAAGACCCTGTTCAGAAATCATTCTGTGCACAGAAGATTCCTTGTAAGAGAGCAACTTGTGTATGTATGCAGGAGATAAGTATGAGTGAAAAAATTGCAACATTCCAGATACATGCTCTGAGATAGACTCCCATTGCCCCCCTTATCTGCACATCTTGGAGATCACTGCTGTTGATGTTGCTGAATCTGCTGGCCACCTTCCTTCCTTAGTACCATTTGCATCTCAGGATTATTTTTCCACAAGTCTTTAGACAGCAGCCCTCAGGCCATCTCTTTGCTTTGCAGATTCCAAGCAAAGTCAATGGCACCTTACAGGACCGCATGTCAGTGTGGCATCTCCCTAGCATTCCATCAAGTTCATTCTGAGAAAAAGATTCAATTTCTCTAAGCCAACCCACTGCTCTAACATTGCCCTTCTAAATTTAAAATGTTCTGTGTTATTGGTCTGAGTTGGGTGGAAGCGTGGCTGTGCTGCCTGAGATGTCCTCATGTCCCAGCAGTCCCTCACCTCATTTCATCCATTACAAATATTGATGTTATACTGCCCCTTCCAGACTTGTTTCTTGATAATATTTTCTTAGTATTTGGGATTACATCCATCATACATATCTCTCTCCCTAGAAAGAGCCTTAATGAGCATCTCCTGTAGGTTGTTCACAATTCAGCTTTGGTGTGCTGAAGAGTTCCAGGAGGAATGCATATCACATTTGTCACTACAGTGACTTTGAAAGAACTGAAACTGTTGTCAACAGTTATAGTTCCATTTCTGTCACTGTGACAGAATACCCTGACACAAACAACTTATGAGCAAAAGAGTTCATTGTAATTCACAGTTGTAGGTTACCAGTCCATCACAGTGGGGATGTTATAAGGGCAACATCACAAGGAACTGAGAGCAAAGAATGTATGTGTGGTGGTTTGAATAAGAATGACCCCCATAGGCTCCTGTATTTGAATGCCTAATCACAAGGGAGTTTCACTATTTGAAAGGATTAGAAGGATTAGATGTGCCCTTGTTGAAGGAAATGTTTTACTGGGGTGAGCTTTGAGGTTTCAAAGCCCATAACAAGCTCAGTTTTATCTTGGCTTATGGTCCAGGAAGTGGCTCTCATATATTGCTCTAGCATCATGTGTGCCTTCATTGCCCCTGTAATGATGATAATGGATTAAGCCTCTGGGCTTAAGCCCAGACCCCAATCAAACGCTTTCTTTCATTAGAGTTGCCTTGGTCATGGTGCCTCATCACAGTCATAGAACAGTGACTGAAATGGTTTGCATGCCAGTAGTCAGCTCACTTATCCCACTATATCACAGTCCAGGACGAAACTCAGAGAATGATGACCCTCATAACAATTAGGTCTTCCAACCTCAGTGAATAATCAGGACACTCCCCTACAGGCCATCCCTGTCTAGGTAACCTCCCATTGCACCAAAGACCACTGCACAGTGAATACACATCTTACCTAGATAACTTTACATGGCATGCTCTTCCTCCAACAGACACACCTCAGTAAATCCCAGGACAATGGAGAAATGCCATGGTGCAACATTGAAATGCTTGCAGTGGGATGAAGTGATGCAATATGCAGTCTATGTGGTCAAATTACCAAAATGAACAAGAAAGTGACAGATGTACCTATTGCCACCTCAGAACACCCGGCACTGATAGTGATGGTATAGACACAAAAATCACCAGTGCAGAGATGCTAAGCACAAGGGCAGAACACCTCTGCAGTAGGCTTCTCTGGTGAAACTCTTGAGTTGAGATGACTTTTATATATTTACATGTCTGTGGAGATGAGGATGAGTCAGTGACAAAGTCTACATGTGACTTGCCAAGAGTAAGACATGAATGACTTGATCACTAAAAGAAAAGTGTATTCTGAAGCATCTAAAGTCTCCCTGTGTGTACTGTCACTCTCAGATATGCTTCTGGGGGTATCTGATTCAAGGTGAACCCAGAGAGGTCTGTATTTTCAAGAATGCCTCTAGGGTCCCAGGATCAGGAAGTTTGAGAAATTATTGCCCAAAGCTGAGTCTTACTTTGGTGAGCAGGTAAGGTCCTAGGAGGCCATCAGAGAGATGAACTGAGTCACTAAATCCAGGACATATATGCAGGAGAGAGAGAACATGTCCTGTAGAATAAATGATGAGGTCATAATGACTGACACTTGAATATCCCCATTGAAAAAGCAAGTTGTTGATAGATCACTAAAGTGTGACACCATGGGAGGAGGATTTTGTTGTGTAATGTGAAACTTGCTCAAATTGAAAAATCAAAAAGACACACATAGATAAAATAAACAGGTACTTGGGCCAGTGATTATCTCTGCAAGAGAAGATTAAAAGCAATTTCCATCATCTCCATGATGTTTCACTTCCTAATGGCACGTCAGGAAGACAAAGAATAGAGTCCTGTTACTCAGAAGGTTCCTGACAGAAACAGCTTGAGGGAGGGGGCTTTGTTTTGGCTCATGGTTTAAGAGTGCACAGTCATTCCTGGGGCTGAAGGTAAGGTAGAGTTCATGGTGACAGAAATGTGAAGCTGGGACTCCTCAGATCTCATCAAATTAGCTTGGGCTGGCACTACAGCCTAACTATACCATGAGGCTCATCTCTAGAGTCCTGGTAACTCTGGTTATGCCCCACCTCCAAAAGGTTTACAACTCAGAGAATCAATCAGAACTGCCACCTTAGGACCATGTTTTCAAACCCATAAAGCTGTGTGAAACATTGCATATTTAAACCAAAATAAACTGATTAGTATTTGTACTATTCTCTAGGATTTTTTTATATATCCAGAGCTATGTTGTGCAAGTTTTTAGATAGTCACTGCTGGGATGACTACTTGGTCAGTTAGTGCTTGCTGGGAGGGCATGACGACCTGCCTTCAATCCCCAACACACATAAAAGAAGCCAAGTATGGTTGCTCACTTGTAAGCCCAGCACCCAGGTGGAGAAAGGCAAATCTTTTGCCTACTGGGTGATTTCTAAGTCATTGAGTGCTCTTGTCTCAAAAAAAGATGGGCAGCTTCCTGAGGAAGGGCATCTGAAGTTGTCCACAACTTACACACACACACACACACACACACACACACACACACACACACACACACCCATCTGCAAAAGAGATTCTGATGTTTAATTTCAAAAAACTGAATTTTGGGGTTTAATAGGTTGGCCACAGGAAAGTTGCTCTATTTTCTGCTGACTTTTAAGTGATTATTGGAGGCCAAAGATGTTTGTAAGAATTCACTGGCGTTTTCCAGTTACTTCAAGGGGAAGGGCCCACAAGATCCTTCATTGAGAAGCTAATGCTGCTTCTCCTAGGACACCTTTTCTGTTTGTGTTCTTCTAGGTGAAGTGTGGAACTTCTTACAGAATAGCCCTCAGAAGGGATCTCAACAAAAAGATGTGTCAGGAAGGAAAATGATCATGACCTAAGACAACAGAGAAAGAAACTGCACGGTGAATGCTTCCCAGGAGAGTCATGCCGGCTATAGCTACAATGAATGGCCAGAGCTGTAAATGAAGCCTTGAGGCCGGGAGGAAGGATGCCACTAATTGGAGTATGCGATTTCAAAGGTGAACACAGCACAGAGTCCAATAGGGACTGACTGCAGGTCTAATTAAAGATGATTATCTCCAACTTTGTCCTTGATCTGAAAACAGTGGCCCCAGAAATGCCTGGGTAACATGTATGCCCATCAGATTGATCTCTTGTCCTTTGAATGTTAGGCGGGGTGGCTGTTTGCCCACCTCCACTTTTTCTGATTATAATTTAAGATTCTTGCTCACCAACTGCCTCCACCCTGACCAACCATGACTGCTAAAGAGAAGAATAAAATGAACACATTACAATATTTAAAAAGAAGCAATGCAGTGCTGTACACAGACATCTATGTATGTGTGTATTTATATATATATAAGTTTATATATAAATAAAACTAATATATTATGTACTATAAATGCATTCAGTATAATAAATATATGACTCAATTTAATTTATAATATAATAGATATAATAAATACGAAACAATTATAATATAATATAATTTATAATATAATTTAATATATATTAAAAATCATTTGTGTTTACCACAATGTTTATCCAACTATAGTGTTTAGGAGCTAGCGAGTTTGGGGTTAGAGTCCCTGGTCCTTGGGGGACAGGTGCTCCATTCCTGCTTTTCTGGGGGTAGCTTATGCTTGGCAGTTATACAGTGAGATGTCAACCTCACCCAGACACCCTGGTTTAATGCCTATTGCTAAGCAGTATCAAGTACATGATGGACATCGATTCTGGAGAAGAGGAGAAAACATAAATGCTTTATGGTGGGGTTATTGCTTTCAAAGTTGAAAATGAGTGAGAATATTCTACGTGACTGTGTGCAAGCTCTTCCACCTACAGAAGTGTGGTAGAGTTCTCTATGTGTGCCTAAATATATGTATATGTTTATATATCTTTATGATGTATATGATGTGTATATGCATATATGATATATATGTATATGATATATATGTGTATTTGTATGCATACACATATTTACATGTAAATATACATACTTACATTGGCAGACCCTGACATGACAGAACAACATCTGATTTCCTAGGTTTTAAAATTTTTATGTGATGGGCATTCACCATTCATTAGGCTTTGAATTTAGCTAGGCTAACAGTATGTGGTTTAACCCTCATTCCACACTGGACAGAGGCAGCAGTTGGTAGTTGGTTAGTAGTGCAGTCATGAAGAAAACTCCAGAATCTCAATGGAGTGGGTTGCCAGTACTTTCTAAGCTCCAGCAATCACCACAAGGTAATACTCAGTTTAGGAGAATTAGCTACATAACTCGGCTATCAGTCTTGGAATTAAAGCTCTGTCACCTGTTGATTATGTGAGCTCAGCATGTGGGTGACTTTTCCACATCTACGGGCTCTATCCCCACAGAGCCAACTAATTGTGGGGCCAAAATGGCTTCTTAAAAATTGGCTTCTAAAGTGAATATGATAGATGTTTTGGCATTATTTTTAATACTTTATAATAAACAATTACACAGCATTTCCATTGTTAGCAACTCTAATTGAAAGATGATCTGATCAACTGTGCTTGGAAGGATGTGTGCAGGCTATGTGCAAATACTATGTCACTTTATATGTTAGACTTGAGTGTATTCAGGCTTTGCTCATGTGGAGAGGGTTCTTGGAAGTGAGGCTTCAAGGTTGGCAGGAGATGAGTGAGGTTTGTCTTATCTACCTTAGTGAGATTAGCGTCACATGTATCTGACTATGGGCTTCTGGAGACGAGGCATCCAAGTTCATGGCAGTTGGCACAGTGAGCACTACATAGCAGGCAGCAGTATGCTACCTGCTCAGCTTTGGTAAGACAGTCATCTTAAATGGAAGTAGATGGTCTTAGAATGAGATGTTCCACACTCTCTCCATGTTTGCCAGGCAGTCAGGGCAGGCAAAGGGTGGATGGAGATGCTGCATAGAGGTTATTCACAGAAGCCTCACCCTTCAAATGTTCTCCCTATGAGTGTGTTTCAGATCTCTGGATAAAGTACAAAAACACACCCCCTTGGCCAACGTCACTGATGGGAGCACTCTCAGCCCAGCCCTTACATCTTCGAAGCATCTTCCTGGATAGTATCACCACCTCTTGGTGTGCATCCTCACATCCTGTGGAGCAGGGGAGGGCTCTGGTGAATAAGCCTTCTGCTTACTCTTACTCTGCAGGACTAATTCTGGAAGTGTGTAACATGAGCAAAGGGATATGGGTCCATAGGAACATGTAGTCCTTGCTGGCCACTGTTAGCACGCACATGTGTGTTTCATGTGAAGGCCAAAAGTACTGTTCATTAACTGTGTGAGTTTTGACAAAAGTGTCATATTTTCAAATTTTGTTTGTCATTAAATCCTCTCCTGAAATTCCCTATTCTCTCCTAGTCATATCTAAACTGATTCTTCATAATTCTCTCCTGCTGGGCATAGTTTGCTCCCCATTCAGTATACATAGACATACACATATGCATATGCAATGCATATGCATATACATATATAATGCATATATGTGCTATATGGGTTTTTCAGAGTGAAAGGGGGATTAATATATGCACACACACACACACATGCACACACACACACACACACATACACACACACACACACACACACGCACCTTAGGCATATTTGTGGAAGTAGAACTTATGAGTTGAATGGCATTGCATATATTTTTAAAGATTTATTTTTATTATTTTTAATTACGTGTATATGTATGTGTATGTGTGGCACATGGACATGTGTGTGTGCACATGTATGTGGACATGTACATGTTTATGTGCATGTATGTATGTGTATGTTTATGTGTATGTATATATGTATACACACACCTTAGACATATTTGTGAGAGTGAAACTTATGGGTGGAATGGCATTACATATGAAATTCTTTAAAGATCTAGTTTTATTATTTTTAATTATGTGTCTATGTGTGGGTATGCGCCTGTGAGTGCAGGTACTCACAGAGATCAAGAGTAGACATCCAATCCCCTCGAGCTGCAGCTATGAGGCTGTGATACATCTTCATGTGGATGCTGGGGAATAAACCATGGTCCTTTGCAAGAGCAATAGGCTAAGCCATTTCTCCAGACCCTGCATGTTATGTTTCATAGCCTTCCAAAATTACGTCTGATTAGTACCTTCCTATTCTCCATCAGTGGGCAGCTTAGTCCCAAATGTGGGCATAGCGCTGCTCACACCATACAATTGTAGAAGGGTTATTTTGTAAGCAGACTAATGACATCTGAGCAACAGGAATGTCTTCCCTTCCCCATTCTCTATGAGTCTCTCACAGCCCTCACATCTGGACGCCTCCCTCAATAAGAAGTGATGAATGCTGAGGACTCACAGCAGGAGTCTATACCTGTGCCTTAGTCAGGGTAGTGAATGTTGATTGTGCAGCTGCAGTCTTGGATGGTGTAGGACCCAGTGATACACACAGGTATCCTTGTCAATTCTGAAACTTCTTCTGGGCAGGTACCTGTTTGTATCCAGTGCCTATGACTAGTCACTCATGCCTGCCACCTTGTGGATTCTTCCTTTTAAGACCTGTGCTACTATACCTTGACCTCAGAACCAAAAATCAAAATGAGGTGGTGGAGGAAGACATGGGCTATGGTTGGATTACCTTAAAACCCTAACAAAGTACTCCACCTACTTCCTTATAGAGATTTTCCTGTGATACTGCAAGGTCCTTTTAAAGCTTTGAAGCCTTAGGTGGACAAACTATGAGACATTCAGATTTGAGCAGCTCAATAAAAGCATCTAGCATGTCAATTATAACACACTATTTCCACTCTGTAGCAGAAATTATTTTCCCAATTACCAATGAATAATCCCCAAGGATTTTTCCCCAATGCTCTGTCAATGAAAAGCTAATTTGCCTCTTAGTCATGAAGTGAGTATCCAAGGGAGTTTAGATCAATGATTATGAGCTTAAAGCCCCTACATTTCTTCTGTCTGGCTTTCCTTGGATAATCCTCGTTGAATGAGTACTGTCTGAATTTTGTTCTTGGCAACAAAATGAGGATTTCAGCTCTTGTTTTCTGCCTTCAGGTTCTGGCAGGCATTAGAAATATGGCTTTGTCTTGTGCATACCACCGTGAGTGAGTCATTTGTGATCACTTGTAGTGGAAGGCTGAGTTTGAATTTAAGCCAGGTTGGTTTCTGTTCCCAGCACTGAATATGTGACAATTTGCTCTGTCCCATAGTAAAAAGAAATATCTTCAAGGTTTTTTCCAAAGAAAATCCACAACTTAAGGAGCACTAGCTTAAATCATATGAGAGTTGTGATAAAGCAAGCATGAAGAAAGCAATTAAGAGTGCACTTCCTCTTAGAAGCTATACAATGTTTAATGGAATTTAAATTTCCATCAAAAGTATACTGCAATAGCTTTTGTCTTTTTGCATGGCTACAAAACATAAAAGAATTCATAAAAATGGACTTCATTAAGACAGAGCATTATTCCTCTTCTGCTCCTCAACTATTTTTCCAGGGACACAATAATAATATGTAGATGTTACTTGTATTTTTCACTCTGAATTGTACATTATTGTTCATGTTGTTGTTTTGCTTGTTTAATGAGTATGATGGTTTGAATACGCTTGGCCCAGGGGGTGGTACTGTTAGGAGCTGTGGTCCTGTTGTAATAGGTGTGGCCTTATTGGAGGAAGGGTGTTACTGTGGGAGTGGGCTTTGAGACCCTCCTCCTAGCTGCCTGGAAGTCAGTCTGCCTGGTTCTCTTCAGAACAAAATGTAGAACTTTTAGTTTCTTCTCTAGTGCTATGGGTGGATGCTGCCATGCTTCCTGCCTTGATGATAATGCACTGAACCTCTGAACTGTAAGCTAGTTCCAGTTAAATGTTGTCCTTTATACATCTTGCCTTGGTCATGGTGTCTCTTCAGAGGAATGGAAGCCCCAACTAAGACAGGAATTGGAAGCAAGGACTGGGATATCGCTGTGATAGGCCTGACCATGTTTTTGTTTGCAGGAATGTGGATTTGGGGACTTTGAATTTGGCAAGCTATGGAACGCTTTAAGTGGGACTTAATGGGCCATGTGGTAGGAATATAGAAGACATTGGTGCTGAGGGTGATTTGAACTCTGAAGATTATTCTTATGATGTTTTAGTGAAGAATATTGCTGCTTTTTACTCTCAAAGAGTCTGCCTGAGGCTAAGGTAAAGCAATTTATTTTAATTGCATCAACAAAGGAATTATCAAAAAAAACCAGCATAGGTTTCATCCTCTGGTTTACTATCATGAAGAATGTTTTGATCAAGTATAACAAGCTTAGAAAGGTAAAATACAAAATGTATGGTTCAAAGAGTATAGGGCTCCAGGAAATGGAATGAAACTGAATCCCATGTTCAAAGATATTAGATGGAATTAAGGGAGTGGTAATTTTGGGGCAAGATCCCACCCAGCTAAGTGCATTGTTTATGTGTTTGCCATTTAACAAGGAATAGCTATATCATGTTAGGTGTTATTATTACTTAGTTATTGTTTTCATTTGGACTTTTAATCTAGAATGACCTGCAATCCAGAAATGGAGAATACAGGTTTTTGTTTCATATCATGAGGCACAGCGGCCATGAAAAGCTTAGGCCTAAGTATGGGAGTACATACCTTTAATCTCAGGAGACAGGCAAGGAAATCTCTGAGTTCAAGGGACAGCCTGGTACAGAGAGAGTTTCAGATAGAGAAAAGCTTACGTCCAGGCATGATAATATGTAGCTTCAATTCCAGCATTCAGGAGACAGAGCCATGCAGATCTCTTAGTACAAGGTCAATCTACAGAGCAAGTTCCAGGACAGCCAAGCTTAGTCAATGAAGGAGCTGGGAAACAGAAAGCTGGTGATAATTTAATAGAACAAGGAGGCCACATTTCAGTTCTAGCAAGCAGCAGAGCTAAGGAGCTTCAGCCTAGTTGCTCTAGCTTTAGAGTCAAGAATAGAAGGGACTTCTGGGACAATTGATATAAGTGGAGGTGTCGTTTCTCTAATTGGTTCTTGATTGTGTCAATAAAGACTGCAGAAGCTAATCACTGGGAGAAAGAAGAAAGGTGGGATTTCCAGATTCCAGGAGGAAAAGAAGGAAAGAAGATAGAGAGAGTACTTTTCAGCTAGGCTTTGGGAAGGGGAGCACATAGACCATGTAAGGCCTGTGTTCAACTAGAACTGCCACCAGAATTCTGATATAGGATAGCAGATGAGTTTAGAACAATAGATCCTGTGCCCAACAGCTGTGCTATCTGGCTAGTTTTAAGGTGTTAGAACTGTTTTTTCTATCTGCAGCAACTCAGGAGGGCAAGGGAAAAGGCACAGCCAGGGCAGACATTGGTGGGGGTGGTTGGCCAGTGGAGAGGGAACACAGTTCCCAGCATTCGTGGGAAAGCGTCAGAGCTGGACGCTTGGTGAAGCTAGCTGTGGGGGTTGAGTAAGACAGCCATTGCTGGGCAGCTGATCTCAGAGTATAGTGCTGGTGAGCAAGCATGTTTTTTTAAAAAAAAATTACACACAACAGGTTAGCTGGAGCTAATAAATTAGTGGTGTAAGAAGAGACCAACATCATTGAGGTAAAAATCTTCTGGGATGCGTTTTCTGAGAACACAAAGAAGCTGTGCTCCGGGGTTGGGGATTTGGCTCAGTGGTAGGGCGCTTGCCTAGCAACCGCAAGGCCCTGGGTTCGGTCCCCAGCTCCAAAAAAAAGAAAAGGGAAAAAGAAGAAAGAGAGAGAGAGAGAGAGAAAAAAAAAGAAGCTGTGCTCCAAAGATAACCAATGTTAAACCTTGTACTGAAGCTGGACTTGGGAACATGTAAGAATCACCCAGGTGGTAGTGGTTTTTGCAGGTATGAAGAGGTCATGGAGAGCAGTTGAGGTTTGGAACTGTGAGAGGCTAGGGAACATAATTATTGAAAGAGAAGCCTCAGTAGCATTTGACAACTAGTACCAAAGGGTTCATGCAAAGAAGTTGAGGCTTGTTATCATGAAGAAAGTTTATGGGAGGCCATTGGTGAAGCCTAATTGCATTGGAAGATCACAGCATATTGGAGATGCCAGTACCATGGGATGACCACTAAGAATAGCAGCATCAGTGGAGTGGAGTTAACCAGAGCCTAGAGTGCTACAGAGGGCAGAGCTGAAGAAGTGACCCAAGACTTTTGGAGGAGCCTGGAAGATCATGTGAGGATTCTATACATTGGAAAAAGAAGGTATAAAGTTGAATTTGCCTTAGATACCCCAAGATGTTAGAGATGTCAGATATGTCGGATACCTGCTGAGGAAAGCTGCTAGCTGCTAACAGGGAGTAGAAAAATTCCAGGAGAAAGAAGTTTGTTACAGTCAACAAAGATGAAAGGAGTTGGAAATATGAAGAGCACTTTTATATCAAGCATGGAGATGCCATGTTTGGAGTTTGCTCAGCTGGGTTTTGGTCTTGTTTCAGTCTAGTATTTCCTCACTAGGACATTTTTTGAATGGTAATGTATATCCTGTGATATTGGAGGTATACAATCTGCTTTTTGATTTTGATTGTATAGAGGACTGGAGATACGTGGTTGGATGAATCTCAAAAGAGACTTTGAACTTTGTGAACATTGTTGAGACTGTTATAGACCATGGGGGCTTTTGAAGGTGGACTAATGTATTTTGCATTATGCTATGGCTAAGTATGGCCCCATAGACTCATATGTTTGAACAAGGCTATGGGGGCCAGGGAGTGGAATGTGGTAGTTTGAATGTGTTTGGCCTAGGGGGTGGCACTATTAGGAGCTATGGCCTTGTTGGAGTAGGTGTGTCACTTTTACTCTCGGGGTGGGCTTTGAGATGCCCCTCCTAACTGCCTGGAAATGAGTCTTTTCCTGGCTCTCTTTGGAATAAGATGTACAACTCTTAGCTCCTTTTCCAGCACCATGCCTGCCTAGATGCTGCCATGCTTCCTGCCTTGATGATAATGGACTGACCCTCTGAAACTGTAAGCCAGTCCCAATTAAATGTTATCTTTTTAAAAGTTGCCTTGGTCAGCAAGTAAAAGATCTATATGATAAGAACTTCAAGCCTCTGAAGAAAGATATTGAAGAAGACCTCAGAAGATGGAAAGATCTCCCATGCTCATGGATTGGCAGGATTAATATAGTAAAAATGGCCATTTTACCAAAAGTGATCAACAGATTCAATGTAATCCCCATCAAAATACCAATCCAATTCTTCAGAGAGTTAGATAGAACAATTAGCAAATTCATCTGGAATAACAAAAAACCCAGGATAGCTAAAACTATCCTCAACAGTAAAAAGACTTCTGGGGGAATCACTATCCCTGAACTCCAGCAGTATAGTGATAAAAACTGCATGGTATTGGTACGGAGACAGACAGTGGAATAGAATTGAATAGAATAGAATTGATGACCCAGAAATGAACCCACACACATATGGTCACTTGATTTTTGACAAAGGAACCAAAACCATCCAATGGAAAAAAGATAGAATTTTCAGCAAATGGTGCTGGTTCAATTGGAAGTCAACATGTAGAAGAATGCAGATCGATCCATGCTTATCATCCTGTACTGAGCTTAAGTCCAAGTGGATCAAGGACCTCCACATCAAACAAGATACACTCAAACTAATAGAAGAAAAAGTGGGGAAGCATCTTGAACACATAGGCACTGGAGAAAATTTCCTGAACTAAACACCAATGGCTTATGCTCTAAGATCAAGAATCGACAAATGGGATCTCATAAAACTGCAAAGCTTCTGTAAGGCAAAGGACACTGTGGTTAGGACAAAATGGCAACCAACAGATTAGGAAAAGATCTTTACCAATCCTACAACAGATAGAGGGCTTATATCCAAAATATACAAAGAACTCAGGAAGTTAGACCACAGGGAGACAAATCACCTTATTAAAAAATGGGGTTCAGAGCTAAACAAAGAATTCACAGCTGAGGAATTCCAAATGGCTGAGAAACACCTAAAGAAATGTTCAATATCTTTAGTCATAAGGGAAATGCAAATCAAAACAACCCTGAGATTTCACCTCACACCAGTGAGAATGGCTAAGATCAAAAACTCAGGTGAGAGCAAATGCTGGAGAGGATGTGGAGAAAGAGAAACACTCCTCCGTTCTGGTGGGATTGCAGACCATTCTGGAAATCAGTCTGGAGGTTCCTCAGAAAATTGGACATTGAACTACCTGAGGACCCAGCTATACCTCTCTTGGGCATATACCAAAAGGTGCCCCAACATATAACAAAGACACATGCTCCACTATGTTCATAGCAGCCTTATTTTTAATTGCCAGAAGCTGGAAAGAACCCAGATGCCCTTCAACAGAGGAATGGATACAGAAAATGTGGTACATCTACAAAATGGAATATTACCCAGCTATCAAAAACGATGACTTTATGAAATTCATAGGCAAATGGATGGAATTGGAAAATATCATCCTGAGGTAACCCAATCACAGATGGTATGCACTCATTGATAAGTGGCTATTAGCCCAAAGGCTTCTATTACCCTAGATGCACAGAACACATGAAACTCAAGAAGGATGACAAAAATGCGAATGCTTCACTCCTTTAAAAGAGGAACAAGAATACCCTTGGCAGGTAATAGGGAGGCAAAGTTTAGAACAGAGGCAGAAGGAACACCCATTCAGAGCCTGCCACACATGTGGCCCATACATATACAGCCACCAAACTAGATAAGATGGATGAATCAAAGAAGTGCAGGCCGACAGGAACCGGATGTAGATCTCTCCTGAGACACACCCAGAATACAGCAAATACATAGGCGAATGCCAGCAGCAAAGCACTGAACTGAGAACGGGACCCCCGTTGAAGGAACCAGAGAAAGGACTGGAAGAGCTTGAAGGGGCTCAAGACCCCATATGAACAACAATGCCAACCAACCAGAGCTTCCAGGGACTAAGCCACTATCCAAAGACTATACATAGGCTGACCCTGGGCTCCAACCTCATAGGTAGCAATGAATAGCCTAGTAAGAGCACCAGTGGAAGGGGAAGCCCTTGGTCCTGCCAAGACTGAACCCCCAGTGAACGTGATTGTTGGTGGGAGGGTGGTAATGGGAGGAGGATGGGGAGGGGAAGCCTATATAGAAGGGGAGGGGGAAGGGTTAGGGGGATTGTTGGCCCGGAAACCGGGAAGGGGAATAACAGTTGAAATGTAAATAAGAAATACTCAAGTTAGTAAAGATAAAAAAAAGTTGCCTTGGTCATGGTGTCTTTTCATAGCAATGGAAACTTTAAGTAAGGCAGTGAGCTAGATAGGATGATGGATAGTGAGTAGATAATAGCAGTGAAGCAGAGTGTTTACTGATGAGAACCTGTGGAAAGAAATTATCACAGAAAGAAAAGGAGAGGCAATAATCTCTCCTGTAGTAGACAGGGTATACTTTCAAGGCCTGGGGCATGGGGAACCTAGCCAGCCCTTCCTTTGGGCAGATGGTACTTGTTCCTAAAACTTCATCATGGAGAATGAGGATGTAGTCACAGAAGGGATATGACAAAGTGGACATCTGGGGATGAGGTAGGAAGGAAGGAAAGAGGAAGAAAGGAAGGAAGGAAGGAAGGAAGGAAAGGGAAGAAGGAAGGAAGGAAGGAAGGAAGGAAGGAAGGAAGGAAGGAAGGAAGGGGAAGAAGGAAGGAAGGAAGAGCAGCAGGAAAGACAATCATCAAGTTGAGATCTGGGGCATGGAACAGGCATTAGAGTTTCATCCAACCTGTTGTTGAGATATGATTTCTAGTATGAGTCTGGGCTCTGAAGTTTTGGGCTCTGGTTCTTTGCCTGCATTAGCTGTGGACATTCCCAGGACATGAAGGCAGTGTGGGTTCCCTCCTCCCCAGCCATTCACAGGTCTCTGAATATCTCACTGTTTTTCTATTGGCTCACAGTCTCTATGTTGTTCTTCCTTGATCTTTCTCACTTATTCTCTTCCTCTCTGCTCTCTTTTCCATGACTGTAATGTATTTTTCTCACAGTTTTTAATTGATTGCTTGAGGATCTTATTGATCTACATGAATTAGAACTTTACTTTTTTTTTTTTTTTTTTTTTTAGTAAAATAACATGGGTGGACTGAGTTTTCAGCTCTAAAGGAAACATGTGCTTGAAACAGAAAATAAGATTCAGGGGAGAAAACAAAATCTATGCTACTTTTTCCTCTAACAGAAGGGGTTCTTCAAAGGCTAATGCTATTTACAAAGTGAGGAAATTGGCTAAATCTTGGGGGCATTCTTGGATGAAGATACAAACTGACAGTACAGAGTATGCATATTGGTCACTGCATTAGGATTACAGGCTTTGTGCTCAGGACATTGCCTTTTTAAAGTGCCTTTTAAAAGGTGAAGAGTCTCACCTGGCAGTTATCTGTGGTGACCTTTGAATCAGTAATGCCCCTCCCCTGGACAACAAGGAGGTTATTTGCTGCTACTAAACCACAGAGAAAAACAGTAAGTCACTTCCCCACAAGCCATGTGTGACAGAGTTGGTGTCAGGTTACCATGACCAGTCATTTAGATACCTGACAAGTATAGATCTGGTAGCACCAGATTTTCCCTGAGTTCAATTTCTATTTGGTCTTTAATAACTGTCTGACGAACTGTGGCCCAGCAAACAAATTTAGTTCACTAATGGCTTCCTGGGCTTACTCTTCTCAAACAGCAAGTGAGGACAGATTATTCATATCACCTAGGCACATATGCTCTTATAAGTATGTGGTTCCTGTACAGATGACAGGATTCCTTTCACACCACATGACTGAACATACTTAGCGCACACACCCATCAACTCCAACCCATACCACTGCTGCCAAACCCTATTGTGTCAGATCGGCCTTTTTAGTTCCTGCACACATGAGGGAACTTGCGGTCTTGTTTTTCTGTGCCTGCGTTGTCTCCGTATAATGTCCTGCACTTCTGTCCATTTTGCAGCCTGAGTCAGGATCTCATTCTTCATTGCCTGTTGACAGACATGTTGGTTACTCATACCTTAGCTGTTGTAAACAGTGCTGATTTCAGCTCCTTTCAGTACATACCCTGGGGTGAGTCAGCTGGATCATAAGGTAAATTTATTTTTAGCTTTGTTATTTTAAAGAGAAAGATTCACAGCAAAACTTCGATGTGCCTGTGTAGTTTTAAGCTTCTCATGTGATTCAACTGTATTCTCCAGATCCTAGAACCAATACCCTAGCTGGGGAGAAAAGTGTTTTCTGGAGGAATTTTCAACACTTGTTGACCTCTTTGTAAAGCTAGGCATAAGTCTGGAGGCAAAGTTTCATTCCACTCCCCAGACTGAGGATCCCAGGGTCTAACCTGACAGACCCACAGATGGGTAAGCAGCTATAACACTGCAGACGCATGCTGTGATGGTGCACGTGCCACACTGTGTATGAACCCTCTGGAGGACTAGGGAAACCTGTTCCAGCTCTCTCATCAGAGTCTGCTGGGGGAGAGGATGGACTAGACTGAGGTAAAATATTTTACAAAGAGAAATCTATATGGGGCAGTTCAGAAACCCCAAGAATTCAAGAGCAATGAACAGAACCAAAAACTTGGAGCAGTGCGGCAAGGGCCAGTTCTTAAGGTGTGATAAGGGGTCTGCTTTTAGGAAAAGAGTGGAATGACTGGATTATATTGACTACTGGGTAGGAATGGACAGTATTAAGAGTCAATACTGGACATGGAAAAGCCTGTCCTAGAGCAATCTAGTAAGGCTCAACATGGACAGACATATAAGGTATTAGGTAAACTGGTGGCTTGGTGTTTGGGGGAAGGATGGGAACCAAGATTTGCCCTAGCATCTAGCAGGATCACCCAGGAAATCTGGTGATGCTGTTGAGCATGGGCAGGAAGGAAGGCAGGCCAGAGTGTGCACAAATGGGATGAGAGATTCTGAGATGGGGAAACGAACTCCTGATTCATCTGATGAACATAACTTGGGCTGGTCAATCCTGGTAGAAATCCTGCACCTATCCCATTTCCTTGACTCTTAACATGCATGGTATTCTATTAATACTGGAATGGTTTATCAATTTGAGATCTTCTTACAGGTTTCTCTCTGGTGGGAAAGGGGAGTTTTACTGAAATGAATAGAGAGACTTGAAATAAGAGCAAAGAGGGCCGAACACACATTACTCATCTTGTCTCTTTCTTTTTTTTTTTTTTTTACAAAGATTTTATTTATTTTGTGTGAGTACACTTTTGTCTCTTTATTAATCCAAGAACATGACTGGGTTCTCTGCTGAAGACACCGAGATAAGCATCAGGACTAAATGCTTGGAAAATGAGAGGTTAGCTCCATTGGGCGCTTGGGATTCCCATCTGCAGAGAACGCACCAAACGCCGCCCCCACCCTGTATGTTGTACTGTCACACGCACAAACAAGCTTGTAAGCAGCTCCCTTTATTTGAGTAAATAGCTTGTAAATAAATCATTGGTAAACATTACAAAATTAAATACATTTTCAAAAGCTTGCCAGTATACAGAAAATTCACAAACATAGTTCTTTTAAAAAATAAAATATGTTTAAAGCACCCTTGATATAAATTGCCTGGTCCCTGTTTTCAGACAGGGTCACCTGGAGACTTCTTATGGCAGACAGGGTTTCCAGGGGGAGGCAGCGGGGCTTCCTGGAAGGAAGGGCTTTTACTCAGTTTTCACCCTGCCTACATCCCATATGAATTTTCATTCTACTCAAAGAGCTGGTATGTAACTGTAGGGTTAAGGTAGGTAGTCAAACCTAGCTCCTAACATGGAAATCAAGGTCACAATCAGGACCATGAAGCACTGAGAGAAACCAGAGACGAAGCCAGACATCTGAACTAACAAAGATCTTAACGTGTCTTCCCATCTCTACATTTCTTAATACTCAGTTCACGCTTCTGGATTGTTGGAACCAGCACAGAAGAGGCCAGGATCTACTTCTAAGAAGGAAGAGGCTCAATCTGTTTGTTAGTTTCTTTTTGTCCTGCTTTCATGGACAGAGATAGTATAGCGTATTGCACTGAAAGCAGAAAACTCGTTGTTACACAGGGCTTCCTTTCTCCATTGCAAAACTCTGTTCAGGAAGTGTAGGCATTTCTTTATGAATCAGGCTAGTTTTCAAAATTAAGAGTTCATAAAACCTTAAAAAACCACAACGAGGCAATACCTGGCCAAGCATCTCAACTAATGAAACAAAATTTACGAATTAAGCCCTTGACCAACTCAACGCGTGTGTAGTATGGCTCATTATAAAAACGAACATGTGGAATTCTTTCACTTTAGCGCAGAAAGTGGATGCTGAAGGTGGACCACATTTGTCTGAAGAATGCCTGGGGGCTTTACGGAAACATGTGTTGTGACCATGTCTAACACGACAAACACAGGCTTATTCCATGAACCTGATATAAAGTTCTCCTCTCTATTTTTAGTGTTTGTAGATATGTACAAGCATGGGATATTTTTGACATCTAAGTCAAATGTATAACTTAAAACCGTCTTACCAATCTGACTGTAAGAAAGCCATCTTCCCTGTAAGATCCTAAATTATGGCTGAGTTCTTATAGAAAGCATTGCCCATCCTTGTGGATGCATCTGCTTTGACAGTCCTTGGTTGGACTACAGTCCAAGCTATAGTAGCTTTGCCATTAAAATATTACAGTAATGAAAACCCTTTAAAACAACAAAAGAAGGAACACTTTTGAATAAATGTCTAACCCTCCCCACACACACATACACACCAAAAAATGTTGTTGTAAAAGACAACTATGGTTATTTTTTTTAATAAAAGTATCTGTGGAGTCCAAATCCCAGGTCACTTTCTTCATCTCCGAGAGAATTTTACCCTGTTGCAAAATCATACACTCTTCTTCTGTGGAGGGCTCAGCTTCCTCATGCCTCTTATCCGGGAGAGCAGCTCTCTGATAAATTCCTAAAAGACATCAAGGACATTAGTACAGGAAGCCGTATTGTTAAAGCCCGTACTTGAGAATGTGCCTAACGCCACCGAGTTCAGCTGAAGTTAATGAATCTCATTGTATGTGTTAAACTCCAATGTAAAATAAGAAAAGGAGTTTTAGAAAAAAAAAGAAAGTGCTTAAATTTCACAGTCCAAGCCTTCTTGCTTTCTTCTCTGTAGGGAAAGATTCAGGTCATCCACAGATAACTTTCATGTGGATACTCCAGGCACATTTGACTTCCGTGCCCAGTCTTACAATGTGCATGCACAACATACAGACAGCCTGTGAAGAGCCAGGTTAGAGTATAAGATTCTATCATTTCCACGCAGGTTGCAGATGTCCCTAGACCTCACCTGAATCAGCAAAGCTAGACCTCTGGCTCTCACTACCGAGTATCACATCTACCCAGGGGATTTAGTCTCAGACTGCTGGACCCACACCAGTTCAGTGCATGAGTATAGAAAATGACAAAGTGCCATTTGGGCAAGCTCCAAAGTGGGGCTGATGCCTCTGATAACCAGTTCTCTCCAGCTGCTTAAACTGTAGACAGTGACCTCATGTGAGGAAAGTGGCAGTTGTGAGATACCCGTTGACAATACACGGTTTTTGCACACATAACCCCCAAGATGAATGCAGAGTGATTTGTACCTTAAATCCAAAGCACTCCTCATGCCACTTCCCCATGATGTGTCACATGACCGCACTGCATCTTTGGCTCAGAATATACAACATGTACACCTTGCACTGTGCATGCTGCTGCTGAAGAAACAACACCCTCAGAGTGATGGGAAATGACTGCATTATAGTGGTTTTACTGCACTTCCTACATTTTCTGACATCATGGAAACATGACGGTTCAAATATGAAAAAAAGACTTTTAATATTTTCTACTGTCCAAAGTATCAAATTAGTATACCCTTGTACTGTATGATGTTGGAAGCTTTGATTTTTTTAAAATGTTGCTTACTTTAATTTTACACACACACACACACACACACACACACACACACACACACATTTATATAGTCATTTAATGAATTTTGGCTTGGGATTGGGGCAGAACTTCTAAAAATTTTTGAAATGGCTCTAAACATATGTCTTCCATTTTGTATTAAGTATTTCTATGACATGTCTGTGTTTGCAGTATTGATCAATTCAATGGCAGTCAACCTCTTTCAGTGGTCAAATGACCCTTTTACAGGAGTTGCCTAAAGACATAGGAAAACACAGATATTTACATTATGGTTTATAATAATAGGAAAATTATAGTTATGAAGCAGCAACAAAAATAATTTTGTGGCTAGGGGTCACCACAACATGAAGAACTGTATCAAAGGGTCATGGCATAGGAAGGTTGACAACCACTGAATCATATCAACCAATTATGGGAAAAAAATACTACAATGCTCTCATCCTGAAGTCTCAAATATTTAACTATATTTATCTCTTCACATAAAAATAAACAAATACATTGTTAGCATAAACTTTTGTCTTGCTTTAATAACTGGTAAAGCTATATGTGTAACAGAATTGTTTTAAAACAAATTTATTTATAATTTATTGTAATTGATTCTTTTGTTTGTATTCCTCTTTAAATATCTATATATTAGAGCTGTGTGAAATTTTCTAAGGCAAATGCATGGTGTACATGCATGAAATTATCAAAGAATAAATACAAATACTCTGCTAATTAAAGAGAAATTCTTGTGTGAAAAGGTCCTTCTGGAGAAGAAGTTTCAGAAGTCTTGCCCTAGGATACATCAAGAATCTTTAGGATTTTATCTTCTTTTATAAGTCATACAAACAAACAAAATCAAAATCACATTTGATGTTACCAGTCAGTATCTACACACAGCTACATTAAAACTCAGAATAAATTCCTGCTATGCATATTATTCTGTATTCTATTCTAATCTAAATTTATTCACAGAGATATGTTCGGGAGACTTACTATAGTACTTTCTTGATCTTTTTTTCATCCATGTTTGATTTATGTAGAGTTGGGATGAAACCCAGGGCTTCATGCATGGAAGCCAAGTTCTCCAGAAACTGAGCTATATCCCCGTCTTAGTGATTTGCTGATGGACCAGAAACCAAAGTCTGAGCACTATGCTACAATTCTTATCTTGTATCATTAAGAAGGTGTCATTTTGCCTTTAAATGCTTGGCTGCTATCAAAGTCACATTTATTACATAATAATTACCACCTTTTCCTGTTTTATATTTATAAAGACAAAGGTGGTAGCCAGCTGGACTTTTGGGCCAATGAGGAAAGATAGAATTAAGGGTCATAACAAGGCCAATGGAGAGCAGACATGGATAAACTGGTCTTACAGAAGTATCATGGTTTCATTATGTGGAGACCTTCCAAAAACTGGCTGTCTGGCTCTCTCCTCCTGCCAACCACCCGCTGCAGTCATGAACTCCCCAGGCTCTGTGAGTATGCATCCTTCTCTAGCCCTAAACCATGATAAACTTTAGGTTGCTCACCACTACCACAATTTGATTTTTAACAGCCTTTGCCAGCATAAAACTAATATGTGCTTTTGCTAAACAGCCATGGTATACTCCTTAGAGTTAATCACACTGAATGGATTTGCTGGTATAAGCATTGTTCTTAGCTACCTAGATCACACTGTCTGAGTCTTCTCATCTACTTGGCATTATATCAAGTTTTGCCCTACTGCATGAACACCTTCCCATGTACATGGATGGGACATAGTCCATTTTGTACCGGCAGTATCACTACTAAATTCCCCAGCACTAGACTCTCTGATGCTTTGGCCTTTCCAAGTTATGAACAACAGTACAACTGGAACCTGTACACTTCAATAATTCTCCTTAGTCTACATAATGCCTTTCAGAGACTGGTCCAACAACCTGGTCAGATAACTCATACATCTTAATCCCCTCCACTCTTGACAGTGAACAGTAGAGAAATAAGATGAAAGCCCTATTTTAGTTTTTAATATACCTATCTTAACTATCTTAAAGAATTTTTATGGATAAAGTAACATCTTTTTTCCCATCTATATTAAATGTTCATTTTGAAAACCTAAGTTTCTCTCCGTCCACTTCACTCTGGGGTTTAAGCAACCTATAACATTTGGCACATTCGGTTTTTGTTTCACAATTTGGAAAGAGTTATGCAAATAATTGTTGTGAATGCAATATTATGCAAATGACCAATGGGAGTCAAGTATTCTACTTTAAATTTCCTCTTTTGATAATACTCAAGGTCAGAATCAGAAAGCCTGTCATTTATTTCATGAAAACCTTTGGTAAATTTTTACTGTGATGATAAGACTATCACAAAGATAAAAACCACATGAAGAACAGCAGAATTAATTAATTGTGTGTGTGTATGTGCATGTTATACCACAGCAAACATATATAGGTCAAAGGACAACCTTGGAGGTCTGGTTCTTTCCCTCTACCTAGTGGTCCCAGGGGTCAAACTCAGATAGTCAGGTTTGGAAGCAAGTGCCTTAATCTCTGAGCCATCATGCTGAGTCTTCTATTTAATTTTATTAGAAGTGAACCTTATGTCTATATTTAATATACTATCTGTGCATATGATGAGACTAATTTTGGTCGCCCATCAATTTGACTACATCTGCAATCAACTAAAACCCCAAATGCTAGGCACCGCACACCTTCAATAAATTTTCTAAATCAGAATATATCATCTTTAATCTATAGTTTCTAGTGCAGTTCACATAAAAGACCATGGAAGAAGGAAACCTTTGCTTTTTGCCTGTTTGCTTTTACCCCAATTGGCAAGTTCATCTTCCCTGTTGCTGTGGCCATTATTTAATCCAATGTCTACAGGATTCTAGCATAGACTGAAAAACATTAGCTCCCTAGGAATTCTCTGGGACTCCAACACTAGGCTCGGACTGTTGAGACATTCTGCCTTGTTGACTGAACAGCTACGAACTGGCCATCCCATTGTAATAACCACCTTTGCACTAACTGACTGTGTCCTGTATGTCAGTCTAATAATACCTTTTTAAAATATGGGTCCTATTAGTCTGTTCATTTAATTTAGAGAATTTGCATATTTGGCTGTGTGAAAAGCATCAAGATCAATATGTGTTTCCCATATAGAAATGTAGCCATGACACTTGCCCAGAAGGATTCTGTTTATTTCCTATGGATTCTCCAGGAAGACTCAAAGATTTCTAGTCAGGAATACTTTGGTGGCTACAGGTCTGTTCCTCCAGGGTACTTTGGGCCAGTGACAATATATTCCATTTATTTCCAAAACTCACCTTTGGGCTAAGAACATAGAATTAGTCAGAAAAGAAAGTGGCCTCTGTCCTGAGACATGCATTAATTGGCCGGTTTTGAGAAGGCTTGGTAGGGCTTGTTGACAGTGCAAGACCTTCAGACAAACAAGGCAGGGGATCCTGCCCTGGCACAGAAGATCAAAATGAAGAGGTAGGGAAATACTGGAGGTCGTAGGGCCAGACTGACAGGGCCTAGAACGCTGCATAGCAGAGATTTGTCTTTGCCATGGAAAGGCATAGGAGGCCCTGAAAACATAGAACAGCGAGATCAGAATTAGAGTTCTAAAGCAGCCTTTTGGAAGCTGTATAATGAATGGCTTTTGAAGACATAAAGGGAAGGAAGGTATATTGGTTTGGATCTATGGTAGTAAACCAGGCAATCAATGCCATTGTGTACACTGATCAAAATGAGTGTATATTTTGCATCTATTTCAGAGGCAGAGCCAACAGACCCTGCTGCTCAACTGAGCATGCAGGTAGGATGCAGAGGAGAAGAAACAAGCGAGAAAGTTGCCATTCCTCAGCAACTAGCCAACAAGGTGATGTATTGGCTGAGTTGGGGACAACTGGAGGGAAAGAAGCAGGTTTGGAATGAGATGACAGGAAGAATGTGATGTGAAACTTGAGCTCACGCATGCAGATGTGAGAATGGCCCTCAACAGGCTTCCTTCCCATTGGTGACTTTCAACTCCAATACAAAGCAAATGGCTGTTATTGAGCTACAGAGACAGAAGACTAAAACAAGGTTTTGCTAATGGAATTCAATTCATGCTATCCTATTTTGAACAAACACAGGCCAAAGCTAGCACATAGGTTCATACCTAGGGTTTGGGAACAAAGTAATTAGACCTACACTGTTCAGTCCAGTGCCCTGAGTGCACGTGGCTTTGAAACTCCTTAAAATAAATAAAATGTAAAATACTTGTTGTTAGTCACATTGGCTACACTTTAAGCAACCCACAGTCATATGGGCACCAGACAGCACAATGCAGTGAATAATATTTATATTATACCAGAAAAGTCTATGAATCAGTGCAGCCAATGGTCCATTAAGCAGCAGGATTGGATGGGGGAAACCTTGGGAATGACTATAAGCACAGGAAAGTAGACAGAAGAGCAAGGCTGAAGGCCGTGTGACAGGGAAGACCAGTAACAGACACAAGAGGTAGGAGTGGGAGGCAGGCAGAGTGGTGAAGCAGCCCAGAGAAGAACATACTCCCAGAAGGAAGAGGTGTTTAATGAAGTCCTATGCTAAACAAGCAAACAAACAAAACCAAAACAGGTTGGGTAAAGGAAAAACCTAGACAAACCTATTTGTCTCATCTTTATAAACAAAACCATACTGTCTCTACACATACAGTCTGCCAGTCTTGATGATATCAGGTAATGTCACTCTACCAATTTTTGCGACTTTCTCTAAATGGTTTTGGTCATTGTAAGTGCCTTAACTTGCTTTAGAATTTTAAAATAAGCTCATTAGTCCATACTCAAAAAGCCCATTCAGATTTGTGATTGTGTTTGTCAGTAGACCAGTTTGAGAAAAACTGACAACTTAGAAATGTCTTCTTACCCAGGAACTTGATGTGCCCCTGCTTTCAAGAAGTCTTTATTAAACTAAGCAACATTTTACCTATTAATTTCACAGCTTGTATCGTATCTGTAGGTATTTAATACTGCCAATGTTACTATGAACAGCACATTGTTATTTACACGTGCTTGCTGCTATTATGTAGCAGTATAATATATTTTCATTTTTTAATTTTCATGGTAACAATTTACATCTATTTTATGTTTGAGGAAAGAGCTCAGTTATTATTCAAAGCCATATACTTTTTTACAAAAACCAGGGCAAAATAAGGACTCTCTACAGATTGTACTCTTAGTATTATAGTGGATAATAAACTCATCACATGGGGCTGGGGATTTAGCTCAGTGGTAGAGTGCTTACCTAGGAAGCGCAAGGCCCTGGGTTCGGTCCCCAGCTCCGAAAAAAAGAACCAAAAAAAATAAATAAATAAATAAACTCATCACATATCCTTTTTAAAACTCTTAAAATTACATTTTACATCTCCTGCAGGGTGTTGGAGCAACGTGCCATGGGGTTAGGAGGAAGTCAGTTTGTGAGAATTAATTTTCTCCCATCAGCACATGGTCCTGGAGATTGAACTCAGATCATCAGCCTTGGTGGCAAGCACCTTTACCTGTCAAGCCATCTTGCTGGCCTGCTCACATATTCTTTTAGCTGTCTTTCTGGAGAAAGACTGACTCGTTAGGAAAAAAGCAATTGTTGGAACCAAGCACAAAGCAGAGCTGAGCAAAGAAGCCAAACCGTTTTACTTGAAACTGGGAAAATAATTTGGAATTTATAGTCAGGTCTTTGTGAGAGTTCAGCACGTGGGGGAAAAATGGTCTTTTGTTCCCATTTTCTCTTAGAATGTGGTTTGAATAAGACCCCCGAGGCTCATATATGCTCTGTCCCTAAATGGCAGGACTGTTTTGGGAAGTACTAGGATGTTTGCCCTTGTTAGAGGATGCATATCACTGGAGGTTGGCTTTACGGTTTCAAAAGCCCATTCCAGGCCCAGTCCCACCCTTTCTCTGCCTGCAACTTTCCAAACAGATATAAGTCTCAGTTATTTCTCCAGAGCCATGCTTGCCTTCCACCACATTCAGGCTGGATGGGTACAAGTCCAATGAAGTCCTTTCTTTTATAACTTGCTTTGGTCATGCTGTCTTTTCACAGCAATAAGACGGTAATTAAGATAATCTATGCAAGCAATACTTTCCCCCACAATAGATAGGGATGTTATCGTGGCTATTCTCCAACAAAGTAGAAACTTCAAAGCATACAGAACTCAGATGCACCTAGTCTGAATGAGGAGATGAGCTGACGGCAGGGGATATACCGCAGTGTCAGAGAGCCACTACGTGTAGGCTCCAGGCTCATCTCTGGCATACGGACTGATTCTAAATCTCAATAGTTGAGATTTCAATGGGTGCTTTCATAAGCACAGGCTAAACGTAGTATCATTGTAATTTGGGAATCAGTACTAGTACATGTTATTTTTTTTTTATCCCAAGGTAGAATCAATTTTAGTTCTGATAGGCTCAGCACGTACTATAAATTCCAAAATAAGAATTTCTCAGTGCCACCCAGCTCCTCACTATAGTACTGAGTGTTTGCTCTTTCTTATCTACCAGGCTCCATCCTAAGCCCTTCACAAATATTTAGCTTTCTCAAGTATGTGGACAAGGATTTCTACCACCCCAAAGCAGAAAATGCACTTGATTCAAGAAATTTGCCAAGAGCTTCTGTTGAAATCAAGATTTGTTTCAATACTCTGGTCCTACACTCTATGCAATACTGCCTCTCAAATGAGTTTCACACCCATCCCCAGTGCTAAGCATGAGATGTGTGATTCCTCCATCCCATAGTCCATTTTTAAATCTTCAAGGTGAACTTTCCACCCTTACCCTAAGTTCTTTTATGGTGTGTGTGTGTGTGTGTGTGTGTGTGTGTGTGTGTGTGTAAGAGAATGTGTATCTGAATGTGTATATATATGTGTGTGTAAGAGTGTGTGAGTGTGTATGAGACTGTGTGAGAGTATGTAAGTGCATGGGTATGAGTGTGTGTGAATGTGTGAGAGTGTATGTGCGTGGTGTATATGTGCAAGAGTGTGTGTGAGACTATATGTGAAAGTATGTTAGTGTGTGAATGTGTGTGTGAGTGTATATGTATGTGTATGAGAGTATGTATATGTATGTGTGTGTGCATGTGTGTATGTGTGTGAGAGTATGTTGAGTGTGAGAGTATGTGAGTGTGTGAGTGTGTGTATTTGTGTGTGCAGGAGAGTGTGTGAGTGTGAGTATATGCATGTGTGTGAGAGTATGAGAGTGTGAGTGTGTAGTGTGTATGAGTGTGAATGTGTGTATGTGTGAAAAAGTATGTCAGTTTGCGTATGTGTGTGTGAGTGTGAATGCATGTGAGAGTGTGTGTGTGAGTAGGTATGAATGTGTGAGTGTGTGTGCTAGAGTGTGTGTATGTGTGTGAGAGTATGTGTGTGTGAGTGTGTATGAGTGTGTGTATGTATGTTTATGCTAGTGTGTGTGTGAGTGGGTATGAGTGTGTGTGTATGTGTGTGTGTGTTTAAGTGTGACAACGATCAACAGGTGTCTTCATTACTTTCCACTTTATTTGTTGACTCAAGATCTCTACCTGATTTTGAAGATGACATGCTCAACTGACCTGACTGGTTGGTAGCCTCCTCCTGTCTCTGTCTTCCATCATTGGGATGACAGTGACAAACTCCTCTGCCCAGTTCCTTCCATAAATGCCTAGGATCCACAGTCAAGGCTTAATGTTTCTTCAGCAAGCACTTCACCCACCGAGCCATCTCTCCATCCCCCTGTGCTCCCTTCTAAAACAAAAGAGTGCACAGAGTGGTATCTGCTCTGTTCTCCAGTCTTGTGTCCCTGGAGCCTGATCTAGGCAGGCCAGTGTCTTCTGGCTCCGACAGCCCCTTCTACCATTCTAGGCCATAGCTCCCAGTATTCCAGAAGGTTCTGCTGCCTCAGCCTCACAGCACTTTTTATAATAGCATGCCACCACAGCCTATGCCATATACTCACGCTTAGTTTCCTACAACCTTTTTACTCTCTTGTTCTCCCCGGGAGGGGCTTACAAGTACCCTCCTCCACACCTTAGTATAACCCTAGATCGGAGCTGAAGCCTCCTTCCCAAGCCTTTGTTAATGATTGTGTTTGTGCACAGATTTCATAATGCAGTTTTACACAGGACCCCTGGGGTACCTTTGTTCATATTTCACAGCCAGGCGTGAAACAGAGACTTCCCATTGATGATCACATTTAATTTAATTCCCAAATGGACGCATCCCCATCTGTTTACAGCTTGGAAGATTAATGGCAGAAATCAGGATGACAAGAATATGGAGCTTTGTTTTTACATGATTGGGTGACAGTGGGAATGTGGAGTCTTTCACTTTCCTGAAGGAAGTGATGCTGGATTTTGAAGGGTGATCACTATATCTAAATACTTGCCACTGTGAGGCATCTGTGACTACAGGGATTCAGCCGTTCACTTCCTGTCAGACACAGCTCTGCCTATCTCTTAACTCATTATCCACACTTCCAGAAAAACATATAAACAATAACTAAATTGAAACATGTGTCCTTCTACCTGGTTCTTGGGTTGTCTCCTCTACTAGTCAGCCCTTACAAAGCTCTATCCATTCATCTGAGGACTAGATGAAGTAAGCTTTTGAGAAAATTGTATTATCTATTAATTAATTAGATCATTTTTTTAAGGTCATAGTCATACACAACTTAAACTGGCATTAAATTCACTGAGTAACTGAGAATGACCTCAAACTGCTGAACCTCTTACCTGCCTCCACATCCCTAATGCTGAGGTGACAGGCAAACAACACTACACACAGTTTATATGGCACTGGGGAATTGAACCCAGGACTTCGTACATGCTAGACAAGCCCTCTGTGAACTGAGTACCATCTCAGAATGCCTTAAGATAGGTTCTAGCAAAGGCATTTAGCAGTTTATTCGGCTCTAAGCACTGCTTGAATAGTTTGAGATGATGGACTCTGAGTTCAGAATAGCTTTTTGTTTCTCTCTTCTCTGTGGTGTGAGTTATTTAGAAAAGAAATGTATCGCTTGATTCTTTGACATTGAAGGCCTTTCTGGGTATTTTTTCTATTACTATCATGTAACTAACCCCACTGCAGTCCAAGAACATATTTGTGTGACTTGAATCCCTGGCCATGCGAGATTTGCTTTGTGACTTGAGTACTTGTATAGTACTCTGTATACTTGTATAGTACAAGTATTCTGTCTGTGCACATTTTATTTAAAAACAAGCTTGGCAATTAACCACTGCCTTTATATGGCTTCCTCTCTCCTGAGCCCCATGAACCGAACACACTGAGAGAAAGGTTGCATGTGAGCTGCCTCCCACTGCAAGCTGCAGGATTCCTCCAGGAAAGCGAAAAGCCATTCAAGGCAATTCCCTACCCCCAAAGGACATGGCTTTTGCAATACTCAGAAGGGGAGATGTATTATTTTGGGGACTTCCCCTGATGACATGGAAGAGTGATGATAAAGTACTCCCTGGTGGGTGTGTATTCTGTACTGGGATCTGGCCCTGGGTGGTCTGGATACAAGAAAGAAGAAAACGAAATGGTTGATATTCTACCTCACTACACATTAACCATCTTCAATCATGCAGGACTCTTGATGCCATCTGAATTACACAAATATGGGCTGATCCTGCACTTCACTCTGAGTGAACTCCATAGCACATTCCGTCCTAAGTACTGAGCTATGTGGCAGAAGCGGCTGCAAATCCTGCTTTCCAGGGAGTCCTAGACCAGCTGGGGATGAAGACACAGACATAGGTCCATAAGGAGGCATGAAGTGAAGTGCCAAGAATGTCTGCATGTCCACAGGGCAGAGGGACAGCTCATGCTAGCCAGCACCTGGATCTTCTACTCTTTCTCGCTCTCACTCTCCCTGATGACTGAGCAAATGGGGCCATAGTTCTAAGAGTTTCTTAAAGAGGACACCCTTGGTAAATTTAAGGGTTGCAAAATCAGGACTGACTACTCTGAGGCAGTGCACCCTTTGATCTTGGCACTTGGGTGGCAGAAGGAGGTGGATCTGTATGAGTTTGACACTGGCCTGATCTACATAATGAGTTCTAAGCCAGCCAGGGCTACATTGTGAGGCCTTTTCTCAAGATATTAAAGACAAAAAAGAGGAGGAGAAAGAGGGATGGAGGGAAGGGGAACAGAGGGGGGAGGTGTGCTTTGGTGTATTTAGCTGGCCATCTCCCTGTGGTTTTTCATATCTGGCCATTCTAGATTCCTAATCATTAAATGACTATTTTGGCTAACTGACATCATTTTTAAAATTTGCTTGAGCCACATTTCAAGAGAAACTGTATATTTATTTTATTTTTGGCTGCTTTGGCAGATTTTGCCCAAATGTTGCCAAAATACCACCCAAGAGATGTCTGATATCACCTCAGAATCACCCTCCAGCTGTTCAGTATGACAATAAAACAGCAGGAGAGGGTGTGGCAAACTGTAGCCACAGGATACTCCTTCTTGCTGCTTTTAATGTAGGGGACACCCTTGCTGCTTCAGGAAGCCAGGGTTTCCTGAATTCTGGAAAGTGAGTTGAGACCAAAGAAAGAGAAAACAGAAAATAAAGACCCCAGGCTATATACACATGAGCATCTGAAGAAAATCTATGGCAGTTTATTCTAGAAGAAAAGAGTTGCTCTGTACACACTAAGAAAGAAACAGTGAAGTTACACAGCCCAAAGAGGTAACTCCAGTCCAGGAATGGGCAGGTTCAAGACCCAAGAGTTGCAGTCTGAAGTATCCCCTCTTGAAGGGAGCAAAGAATCTCATGTAAAGTACCAGGTTCTAGAAGCAGTGCCTAGGCAATGGAGCAGCAGGTGCCCAGCGGTCCAGATACCGCCCAGACCTGAAGGGACCGATCAACAGCTCTCTGAACCCTAATCCCATGGGAGGGAGAACTAAACCTTCAGAGGGGCAGTCACACCTGGGAGGCCAGAAGACACTACACTCTGCCCACATTTCTGACTCCAGAGGAAAACACCTAATGCCATCTGGTACCCCAGTGCATGGGGGCTCTGGGAAAAGGCAGCACAGGCCCTCCTGGTTGCCGCCCTCATGGAGAGCTCAAAAGCAGCCCCCCCATGAGCAACTTGAGCCTCTGGACCACAGGTAAGACCAGCTTTTCTGCTCCAGAAAACGACCTGGCTGGTGAACCCAGGACACAGTCCCACAGGAACAGTTGAAGACCAGTAGGCAGGAAAGACCACATGCCTGAAAGCAGAACACTCTGTTCCCACAACTGGCTGAAAGAAAACAGGAAAACAGGTCTGCAGCACTCCTGACACACAGGCCTATAGGAAGGTCTAGCCACTGTGAGAAATAGCAGAGCAAGGTAACACCAGAGAAAACCTGATGGTGAGAGGCAAGCACAGGAACCCAAGCAACAGAAACCAAGACTACATGGGATAATCGGAGTCCAATATTCCCACCAAAGTAAACACTGAATATGCAAACACACCAGAAAAGCAAGATCTAGATTTAAAATCACATTTGATCATGATGCTGGAGGACTTCAAGAAAGACATGAAGAACTCCCTTAGAGAAACGCAGGAAAACATAAATAAACAACTAGAAAACTATAGAGAGGAATCACAAAAATCCCTGAAAGAATTCCAGGAAAACACAATCAAATAGGTGAAAGAATTAAAAATGGAAATAGAAGCAATAAAGAAAGCACAAAGGGAAACAAGCCTGGATATAGAAAACCAAAGGAAGAGACAAGGAGCCGCAGATATAAGCATCACCAACAGAATACAAGAGATAGAAGAGAGAATCTCAGGAGCAGAAGATTCCATAAAAATCATCAACACAACTGTCAAAGATAATGTAAAATGGAAATGCTACTGGTCCAAAACATACAGGAAATCCAGGACTCAATGAAAAGATCAAACCTAAGGATAATAGGTATAGAAGAGAGTGAAGACTCCCAGCTAAAAGGACCAGTAAATATCTTCAACAAAATCATAGAAGAAAACATCCCTAACCTAAAGAAAGAGATGCCCATAAACATACAAGAAGCCTACAGAACTCCAAATAGATTGGACCAGAAAAGAAACTTCTCCCATCACATAATAGTCAAAACACCAAATGCACAAAACAAAGAGAGAATATTAAAAGCAGTAAGGGAAAAAGGTCAAGTAACATATAAAGGCAGACCTATCAGAATCACACCAGACTTCTCGCCAGAAACTGTGAAAGCCAGAAGATCCTGGACAGATGTCATACAGACCCTAAGAGAACACAAATGCCAGCCCAGGTTACTGTATCCTGCAAAACTCTCAATTAACATAGATGGAGAAACCAAGATATTCCATGACAAAACCAAATTTACACAATATCTTTTTACATATCCAGCCCTACAAAGGATAATAAATGGTAAAGCCCAACATAAGGAGGCAATTTACACCCTAGAAAAAGCAAGAAAACAATCGTCTTGGCAACAAAACAAAGAGAAGGAAGGCACACAAATATAATCTCACATGCAAATATGAATATAAAAGGAAGCAATAATCACTATTACTTAATATCTCTCATTATCAATGGTCTCAACTCACCAATAAAAAGACATAGATTAACAAACTGGATACGCAATGAGGACCCTGCATTCTGCTGCCTACAAGAAACACACCTCAGAGACAAAGACAGACACTACCTCAGAGTGAAATGCTGGAAAACAACTTTCCAAGCAAATGGTCTGAAGAAGCAAGGTGGAGTAGCCATTCTAATATTGAATTAAATCGATTTTCAACTAAAAGTCATCAAAAAAGATAAGGAAGGACACTTCATATTCATCAAAGGAAAAATCCACCAAGATGAACTCTCAATCCTAAATATCTATGCTCTACATACAAGGTCACCTACATATATAAAAGAAACCTTACTAAAGCTCAAAACACACATTGCACCTCACACAATAATAGGAGATTTCAACATCCCACTCTCATCAATGGACAGATCATGGAAACAGAAATTAAACAGAGACATAGACAGACTAAGAGAAGTCATGAACCGAATGGATTTAACAGATATTTATAGAACATTCTATCCTAAAACAAAAGGATATACCTTCTTCTCACCACCTCATGGTACTTTCTCCAAAACTGACCATATAATACGTCATAAAACAGGCCTCAACAGATACAGAAACATAGAAATAATCCCATGTGTCCTATCAGACCACCACGGGCTAAAGCTGGTCTTCAATAACAATAAGGGAAGAATGCCCAGATATACGTGGAAGTTGAACAATGCTCTACTCAATGATAACCTGGTGAAGGAAGAAATAAAGAAAGAAATTAAAGACTTCTTAGAATTTAATGAAAATGAAGGTACAACATACCCAAACTTATGGGACACAATGAAAGCTGTGCTAAAAGGAAAACTCATAGCTCTGAGTGCCTGCAGAAAGAAACAGGAGAGAGCATATATTAACAGCTTGACAGCACAACAAAAAGCTCTAGAACAAAAAGAAACAAATACACCCAGGAGGAGTAGAAGGCAGGAAATAATCAAACTCAGAGCTGAAATCAACCAAGTAGAAACAAAAAGGACCATAGAAAGAATCAACAGAACCAAAAGTTGGTTCTTTGAGAAAATCAACAAGATAGATAAACACTTAGCCAGACTAACGAGAGGACACAGAGAGTGCGTCCAAATTAACAAAATCAGAAATGAAAAGGGAGACATACCTACAGAATCAGAGGAAATTCAAAAAATCATCAGATCCTACTACAAAAGCCTATATTCAACAAAACTTGAAAATCTGCAGGAAATGGACAATTTCCTAGACAGATACCAGGTACCGAAGTTAAATCAGGAACAGATAAACCAGTTAAACAACCCCATAACTCCTAAGGAAATAGAAGCAGTCATTAAAGGTCTCCCAACCAAAAGGAGCCCAGGTCCAGACAGGTTTAGTGCAGAATTCTATCAGACCTTCATAGAAGACATCATACCAATATTATCCAAACTATTCGACAAAATTGAAACAGATGAAGCACTACCGAATTCCTTCTATGAAGCCACAATTACTCTTATACTTAAACCACACAAAGACACAACAAAGAAAAAGAACTTCAGACCAATTTCCATTATGAATATCGATGGAAAAATACTCAATAAAATTCTGGCAATCTGAATCCAAGAGCACATCAAAACAATCAACCACCATGATCAAGTAGGCTTCATCCTAGGCATGTAGGGATGGTTTAATATACGGAAAACCATCAACGTGATCCATTATATAAACAAACTGAAAGAACAAAACCACATGATCATTTCATTAGATGCTGAGAAAGCATTTGACAAAATTCAACACCCTTTCATAATAAAAGTCCTGGAAAGAATAGGAATTCAAGGCACATACCTACACATAGTAAAAGCCATATACAGCAAACCAGTTGCTAACATTAAACTAAATGGAGAGAAACTGCAAGCAATCCCACTAAAATCAGGGAGTACACAAGGCTGCCCACCCTCTCCCTACATATTCAATATAGTTCTTGAAGTTCTAGCCAGAGCAATCAGACAACAAAAGGAGATCAAGGGGATACAGATTGGAAAAGAAGAAGTCAAAATATCACTATTTGCAGATGATATGATAGTATATTTAAGTGATCCCAAAAGTTCCACCAGAGAACTACTAAAGCTGATAAACAACTTCAGCAAAGTGGCTGGGTATAAAATTAACTCAAATAAATCAGTAGCCTTCCTCTACACAAAAGAGAAACTAGCGGAGAAAGAAATTAGGGAAACAACACCCTTCATAATAGTCCCAAATAATGTAAAGTACCTCTGTGTGACTTTAACCAAGCAAGTAAACGATCTGTACAATAAGAACTTCAAGCCTCTGAAGAAAGAAATTGAAGAAGACCTCAGAAGATGGAAAGATCTCCCATGCTCATTTATTGGCAGGATTAATATAGTAAAAATGGCCATTTTATCAAAAGCGATCTACAGATTCAATGCAATCCCCATCAAAATACCAATCCAATTCTTCAGAGAGTTAGACAGAACAATTTGCAAATTCATCTGGAATAACAAAAAACCCAACATAGCTAAAACTATCTTCAACAATAAAAAGGACTTCCAGGGGAATCACTATCTCTGAACTCAAGCAGTATTACCGAGCAATAGTGATAAAAACTGCATGGTATTGGTACAGAGACAGACAGTGGACTAGAATTGAAGACCCAGAAATGAACCCACACACCTATGGACACTTGATTTTTGACAAAGGAGCCAAAACCATCAAATGGAAAAAAGATAGCATTTTCAGCAAATGGTGCTGGTTCAACTGGAGGTTAGCATGTAGAAAAATGCAGATCAATCCATGCTTATCACCCTGTACAAAGCTTAAGTCCAAGTGGATCAAGGACCTCCACATCAAACCAGATACACTCAAACTAATAGAAGAAAAACTGGGGAAGCATCTCAAACACATGGCAACTGGAGAAAATTTCCTGAAGAAAACATCAGTGGCTTATACTCTAAGATCAAGAATCAACAAATGGGATCTCATAAAACTGCAAAGCTTCTGTAAGGCAAAGGACACTGTTGTTAGGACAAAACGGCAACCAACAGATTGGGAAAAGATCTTTACCAATCCTACAACAGATAGAGGGCTTATATCCAAAATATACAAAGAACTCAAGAAGTTAGACTACAGGGAGACAAATAACCCTATTAAAAAATGGGGTTCAGAGCTAAACAAAGAATTCACAGCTGAGGAATGCCGAATGGCTGAGAAGCACCTAAAGAAATGTTCAACATCTTTTGTCATAAGGGAAATGCAAGTCAAAACAACCCTGAGATTTCACCTCACAGCTCTCAGAATGGGTAAGATCAAAAACTCAGGTAACAGCAAATGCTGGCGACCATTGTTGGTGGGATTGCAGACTAGTACAACCATTCTGGAAATCAGTCTGGAGGTTCCTCAGTAAATTGGACATTGAACTGCCTGAGGATCCAGCTATACCTCTCTTGGGCATATACCCAAAAGATGCCTCAACATATAACAAAGACACGTGCTCCGCTATGTTCATAGCAGACTTATTTATAATAGCCAGAAGCTGGAAAGAACCCAGATGCCCTTCAACAGAGGAATGGATACAGAAAATGTGGTACATCTACACAATGGAATATTACTCAGCTATCAAAAACAATGACTTTATGAAATTCATAGGGAAATGGATGGAACTGGACTATATCATCCTGAGTGAGGTAACCCAATCACAGAAAAACACACATGGTATGCACTCATTGATAAGTGGCTATTAGCCCAAATGCTTCAATTACCCTAGATGCACAGAACATATAAAACTCAAGAAGGATGACCAAAATGTAAATGCTTCACTCCTTCTTTAAAAGGGGAACAAGAATACCCTTGGCAGGGAATAGGGAGGCAAAGTTTAGAACAGAGGCAGAAGGAACACCCATTCAGAGCCTGCCCCACATGTGGCCCATACATATACAGCCACCAAACTAGATAAGATGGATGAATCAAAGAAGTGCAGGCCGACAGGAACCGGATGTAGATCTCTCCTGAGCGATACAGCCAGAATACAGCAAATACATAGGCGAATGCCAGCAGCAAAGCACTGAACTGAGAATGGGACCCCTGTTGAAGGAATCAGAGAAAGGACTGGAAGAGCTTGAAGGGGCTCGAGACCCTATATGAACAAAGAACACACAAAGTTAGACTGCAGGGAGACAAATAACCCTATTAAAAAATAGGGTACAGAGATAAAACATTCTCAGCTGAGGATTATCGAGTGGCCAAAAAGCACCTAACAAAATGTTCAACATCTTTAGTCATAAGGGAAATGCAAATCAAAACAACCCTGACATTCCACTTCACACCGGTCGGAATTGCTAAGATAAAAAACTCAGGTGACAGCAGATGCTTGTGAGGATGTGGAGAAAGAGGGACACTTCTCCATTGTTGGTGGGATTGCAAACTGCTACAACCACTGTGGAAATCAGTCTGGCAGTTCCTCAGAAAATTGGACATTGCACTACCTAAGGACCCAACTATATCTCTCCTGGGCATATACCCAAAAGATGCCCCAACATATAACAAGGACACATGCTCCACTAAGTTCATAGCAGCCTTATTTATAATAGCCAGAAGCTGGAAAGAACCCAGATGCCCTTCAACAGAGAAATGGATTAAAAAAATGTGGTACATCTACACAATGGAGTACTTCTCAGCTATCACAAACAATGACTTCATGAAATTAGTAGGCAAATGGAATGAACTAGAAAATATCCTGAGTGAGGTTTCTCAATCACAGAAAAACACACTTGGTATGCACTCATTAATAAGTGGATATTAGCCAAAAAACTCAAATTACCCAAGATGCAATCTACACACCACAGGAAGCTGAAAAATAAGGATGACCAAAATGCAGTTGCTTCCACTCCTTCTTAAAAGGGGTAAATATTCACAGGAGAAGATATGGAAGCAAAGTTTAGAGCAGTGACTCAAGGAATGACCATTCAGAGCCTGACACACATGTGGCCCATATATATACAGCCACCAAAACTAGATAAGATTGATGAAGCTAAAAAAATGCATGCGGGAAGGGACTGGATGTAGATCTCTCCTGAGAAAAACATCCAGAGAATGTCCAATTCCGAGGTCAATGCTAACAGAAAAATCACCAAACTGAGAATAGGAACCCCTTAGGGGAAATTAGAGGAAGTATTGAAAGAGTTGAAGGAGCTTGCAACCCCATAAAAACAACAATGCCAACCAACCAGAGCTTCCAGCGACTAAACCACTACAGAAAGACTATACATGGACTGACCCAGGGCTCCAACTTAGTATGTAGCAGATTATAGCCTCGTTGAGCCACCAGGAGAAGGTGAAGCCCTTGGTCCTGCCAAGGTTGGACCCCCAGTGAAGGGGAATATGGGGGAGGGCAATAAGGAGGATGTATAGAGGGAATACCTGTATGGGGTAGAGGGAGGGGAGGGAATGGGGCTTATGGACAGAACACCAGGAAGGGGAACAACCTTTGAAATGTAAGTAAAGAAATATATAATAAAAAATTTAAAAAAGAGAAGTACCTAGATTCACAAGATACTGCTCCAACATTACATGAGTAGTGAAAATAGGCAGAGAGAGGAGACTTGCCCACCAAATGGCTGCCTCTAAGCTATGCTGGGTGCTCTAGGATAAAAGCTCTCCTGAGCTGTCACCGTTAAGATAGATTTCAATCATACAACTTCCCTTGAGTTTTATAAGCATCTTCAATAACATCATAGGTTCCTTATGCTGGGTGTGAGGGACGCTCTGCTTTGCTATTTCTGGTGCCCTCCGTTAAGGTTGAACAAACATTTGTTATTCTCAGCAGGTTAAGTCACACAACTAACTGCTTACTCAGTGTTCCTCTCTTTAAGTGGAAGAGATGCTAATGAAATGGCCCCTGGAGTTTGCTGGAAGGATTAAACAAATTCATATGTGAGATGTTCTTCAGAAAAGCCAAATCATAATAAATGCTATGCAAATGCTCACCCTTGTTACAACCTTTATTGCTGTCACTGTCCTGCTGGGAAGCGTGTCCCCAAAGACTTCTATATGTTAAAAATAGTCCCAGCCAGTGAGACTAGAGACCTTGGGAGGTGTAGCCAAGCTGGAAGAATTAGCTCACCAGAAATCCTCTTCCTGGGCTTCCCTTCCCAGTAGCCATGACATGAAGAAATTTCTCTGCAACACTCCTACTGCTCTGCTGGCTCACCAAGAACACAAGGCTCAGTGCTTCAGGATGGTGACCTCTAAAAATGTGAGTGAAAAGGATCACCTCACCCTGAGGCTGCAGCAAAAAGTCTGTGTAATGCCACCATCATGACCAAGACCTCTATACTAAAGTTTTAGATGATGTCCCGCTACTGTGGTTTGATCATGTCCTATGAAACGCACCTTGAATTTTAGTCACTATTGTAACGGAATTAAGAGTTACTATCCAGAAGAGATGAGTGTGCTGTGAGTTTCTCAGGAGGGATTAATGCCATGATCCCACGAGCGGATTAATGATTTCAACAGTGGATTAGTTATCTTGAAAGTGATTAGTCATATCAAGTTAGAATGGGGTGTCATAGATGGATAGACCCTCCCTCGCCTTTGTCCTTCTCCTGTGCTGTCTGGCTTTTCTGAGTTACAAGTCGAAAAGTCTTCTGCCAGAGGCCCAGACCAGACTCTTAGATATCATAACCCCAAGAAATTCAGACTATACTTGTTTTCCTGAGCATTCGGACAAAACAGCATAAAATGGACCATGTCATAATCTATACAAATTCTCATAAAGAACACATTAAGAAGATGTAGCTCACTTTCCCATAACCCTGTATGGAAGGTTTGCAATGGAGCTAGAAGAAAATATGGTGTCACCCATGAGAGACTCAGAGTGAAACACCTGTACAAATGTTTCCCTAGCAAACCACTAATGAACACAGATGAGTAGATACCCCTCCCAGTAGACTCAGGTTTTCATGAGAGGACCGACACTAGCTTCTCCCACTACATCTGAATGGAAGGACACAGTTCCTCAGACTCTTGTCTATTTTCTTCTCCTTCTGCAACCTGAAGGACTGTAGCTAACAAATCAGCCACTCCAAGTCACTTGGGTCAAGTAACTTCCGCTCTTGAGAGGTTATAAGTGAATGTGTTTGCTCTTCTTAATGAAGAGCTTGAAGTGAGTGTGGAAATAATTCCTTCAGCAGCATTGCATTCTCAACAGCTACCACACGATACCCCCCCCCCCGCCACACACATACCAGCAGCAGCAGCAGAAAGCACCCCCACCACCATAACCTCCCGCCTCCAGCTCTTTCCTTTGAATCCGAGGCCTGGTGATGTCACACCATTCCAGACTAAATGTGAAGCTCCTACCACCAAACTAACTTCTATTAAAACAACCAAAAATGTTTGCCAATCAAAAACTTCTCTTCTACATCAAACTAACTTCTATTAAAACAACCAAAAATTTTTGCATCCTCAGTCAACACATTTCCAAATGACCTTGGACCCTCCTGCCACCCCCTCCCTGGTCAGTCAGCAGCCATCGTTGTTAGTTTTTTTATATTTCAGTTCGCTCTAAGCCTTTTCTTTCTCATGGTGTATACACGTTGCTTGGCATCATACCACATTCTGTCAACACTCAGTGCCTGTTTAGTGTTCAGATAGATCACAACTCATTGGGCATCTTCCAGGTCTGAGTATAATCAAACCAGGTTTCAAAGACCATGCTGATCTAAAGGCATGAGAAGCCTGGATTCACTTCCTGGGGTTTGGGGTAACTCCTATCTCTGTGTCATATTGTCCAAGATGCTTTTGTTAAGCAACCAAGTCAGGTACTTCAGTCTAATGATCAAGAAAATGGCTCAGAGTACACATGACACAAAGAGCTGTCTTCTAACTTTCAGATGTGCCAGAGAAAGGATGAAGGATGAGCAAAATACCATGTCCCCAGGAAGACTCTACATTTTGTGCTCTGAATATGAACCTATCATCCAGTTTTGCCCATTGCCTCTTCCAAACAATGGTGGGTCCTATGTGTAGGGAAACTTGGTATATTACAGAACAGTGGGTGTTAGGAGCAGCATGAGATAATACAGAGAGATTTCACATTAGATTAAATTAAATCACGATGTCAAAAAAGATCTCTACCCCATACTATACAGGCAAATAAATTAAAGGGGGTTCTGAATAGATGGTGTAAAAAGCTAATGTTTAAACTGAAATACAATATGATTATTTTTCAAACAACCAAGGCAGTACATGATTTCATTTTAAAAAATAGTCTACTTTTACCATTTTTAATGACGTATATTGTGGGGTGTGTACATGTGGGTACAGGTGTCTGTGGAGGCCAGAGCATAGGATCCTGGTGAGCTGGGGTTACAGGCAGTTGTGTGCTTCCCTACCCAGGTGCTGGGAACTGAACCCTGGCAAGAGTGGGAAATATACTTAATCATTGGGCATCTCTCCAGCTCAAGTAACTTTTAAGAAATTACTGTTCATGAAAGATGTAATTGATTAACCTGGCATTGAAACTTAAAATTTCTGTAGATAAAAGGCATTATAAGTCAAAATAAACTGTAGTCTGGATTGTTATCTTGGATATAAACATACATAAAGAATTCTTTAAAATGAATATTGAAAATGCCAACATGAAGTGTGGAACTTCAGGGTTCTTTGGAATGTTAGTTGGATAGTTTTTTGCTGGGGCAAACACATGAAAGAACATTTTTGTTAAAGTAGACACAGGTGAAAGGCTAAGGCAGACAAGTGAAGGAATGTTTTCTTGAAGCAGACACAGGAAAGAGGATGTTCTGCTAAAGCAAACATGTGAAACATTATGCAGTTGAGCTGCATTTGTTGGGACTCCATAGAAAGAAATACACCAAAAATCTTCTGGTAGTGTGCTGCAGTTTGCTGCGGATTTGTTTCTTGGACTCAGGCTGATTGGATACACATGCTGATGCAAGGCCCATGGAGGACACGTGATGTTTGGAAGGTATAATTAGGACTCCACAGAGTGATGGAGACAGAGCTTGGCTTTCAGTACAGCTAGCTGTGCAATGCTTGTGGGTCTCAACTTTGCTGATCTTCACTTCCTTGAGAGAGGTACAGCCAAAAACTTCTTCTGTTGTCCCTCCTGATGACTTGAGCCGAAACCTTGCTGTCTCTGCTAGGTAGTGTCACCACTGTTGCTAACCAGACTCTACTGAACTGGGCTGCTGGTGTACCTCTGAAGTGTTTGTGAGTGGATTGAGCTGCCACTGCTAACTTGTGAACTGAACGGCCAATTTCCAGACAACACAGATGGGAGTTGCTCCTAAGAACCTTTCTAATAGGTCTGCCTTTATATGTCACTTGACCTTTTTGCCTTACTGTTTTTAATATTCTTTCTTTGTTTTGTGCATTTGGTGTTTTGACTATTATGTGAAGGGAGAAGTTTCTTTTCTGGTCCAATCTATTTGGAGTTCTGTAGGCTTCTTGTATGTTTATGGGCATCTCTTTCTTTAGGTTAGGGAAGTTTTCTTCTATGATTTTTTGAAGATATTTACTGGTCCTTTGAGCTGGGAGTCTTCACTCTCTTCTATACCTATTATCCTTAGGTTTGATCTTCTCATTGTGTCCTGGATTTCCTGTATGTTTTGGACCAGTAGCCTTTTCCATTTTACATTATCTTTAACCATTGTGTTGATGATTTCTATGGAATCTTCTGCTCCTAAGATTCTCTCTTCTATCTCTTGTATTCTGTTGGTGATGCTTGTATCTGCGGCTCCTTGTCTCTTCCTTTGGTTTTTCTATATCCAGGGTTTGTCTCCCTTTGTGCTTTCTTTATTTCTTCTATTTCCATTTATAATTTCTTCACCTGTTTGATTGTGTTTTCCTGGAATTCTTTCAGGGATTTTTGTGTTTCCTCTCTATAGGTTTCCGCCCTTGGTCCTGCCAAGACTGAACCCCCAGTGAACGTGATTGTTGGGGGGAGGGCGGTAATGGGGGGAGGATGGGGAGGGGAGCACACATAGAGAAGGGGAGGGGGAGAGGTTGGGGGATGTTGGCCCAGAAACCGGGAAAGATAATAACAATTGAAATGTAAATAAGAAATACCCAAGTTAATAAAGATAAAGAGAGAGAGAGAGAGAGAGAGAGAGAGAGAGAGAGAGACTTTCTAAACAGGTCTACTTCCCCCCTCCCCCAGTATCCTTTCTTTTCTATTACCTCTGGTGGGTGGTGGGTTACAAGGGATGTTAAAGCGTTTAAGAGCCATCATTAAAAGTAAGGTTTAAAAAAATTAAACATGGACAACAACTTGGAAACAGAAATTCCTAAAGAAACATCGACACACAGACACACAACAGACTGCTGGCTAAGAACACATATCCCACCTCACTCCTCCAAGATTCTGTCCTACTAGCCAGTAGTCATGAATGATCTTTTGAAACAATGAGATCTCATCAGATTAGCAAAATCTTAAAAGTTCAATAATTTTAAGCATTGTGATAATGAGGGTGAGGGAAATCTACACTGGTGAGCATGTAGCAAGCTGAAACATCCCACCACCTCCTGCTGTATTCCTTGAAGACATGCTCATACACGAGACAATAGGTCCATAATAATATTCTTCTTCATAATTAAAAGCTGAACAGAGTCCAAGCAGTTACCAATAGAAGAGTAGATAATTGTAGTAGAGACAGAAGGAAAGTCCTGACTTTTGAAAGCTTTCCTCTGACCCCTCCATATGTATCGTGGCACACACATAAACACACACAATAAATACATGAGAAAAAAGAATGCTCTCCATGGCTGGCCAGATGTCTTAGCAGATGAAAGCATTTGCTGAGCCAGCCTGTGACCTGGGTTTGAGCCTCAGAATCACCACATAAAAACACTGGATGCACCGGTGTCAATCTGTGGTTCCTGCACTCATAGGGTGAAATGAGAGGCAGAGATGGAGAATCAGCCAGACACTCACAGGCTAGCCAGCCTAAAACATGCAGAATAGTCTCTCATGGCAGCATAAAAGACCTGGCCTAAACAAGGTGGAAGTTAAGAACCAACTCCTGAAGACTGTCCTCTGACTTCACAAAAAGTGGGGGTGTCCTGCCACACAGTACACCCCCACACTAATAGTATTAAATAAAAATGTTTGTCTTAGGGTTTCATTGCTGTGAATAAATACCATGACCAAGGCAACTCTTATAAGGACAACTTTTAATTGGGGCTGACTTACAGGTTTAGAGTTTCAGTCCATTATCAGCAAGGTGGTAGCATGGCAGTGTCCAGACAGGCATCGTGTGGGAGGAGCTGAGAGTTCTACATATTCATCTGGAGGCTGATAGAAGACTCACTTCCAGCCAACTAGGACAAGGATTTTAAAGCCCACACACACATTTACACACCTACTCCAACAAGGCCGCACATCTTACTAGTGCCACGCCCTGGGCCAAGCATATATAATCCACCATACTCCACTCCCTGGACCTCATAGTCTTGTTCAAATACCTGAATCATTGGAGGCCATACCTAGCCATAGCATAATAAAAATGTACATTTAGTCCAACTTCCAAAGTCTCAACAATGTTCAAAGTCCAAAGTTCAAAGTCTCTTCTAAGATTTATCCAATCACTTAACTGTAATTCCCAAAGCAAGACAGGAAACCAGCTGGGCAGACTCCAAACTCTGCATCTCCATGTCTGATGCCAAAGCAGTCTTCAGATCTCCACTCCTTTTTCATTTTTATTGACTACAACAAAGTTCTTCCTCCTGGGCTGGTTCCATTCCCTGTTGCAGCTTTTCTCAGCAGGTATCCCATGGCTCTGGCATCTTTAACATTTTGGGCTTTCTAAATCAGCTGCGCAGCTTCTTGTTCTAATATCTGGGATCCACACATGATCTTCTGGACTCCTTCAAAGGGCTTGCATCACTTCTCTAGCTCGGTCTTCTGTATTACCTAGGCTCTGGTAGACTCTTCTCTACTGCTTCTGCTACTTTTGGTGATCACCCTATGGTACTAGTATCTCCAATATGACAGGGCCTTCAACTGCAACTAAGCTTCACTGTAGTCTCTCATAGACTTTCTTCATGGTGCAAAGCTTCAACTTCTTTGCATGACCCCAGAAAGCTTGGGCCATCAACTATAACAGAGGCTGCCCCTTCACCAGTGGCCTTCCCTGGCCTGTCACAGTGCTAAGCCTCATCTGCTCTCAATGACCCCTTCATATCTTCAAAACAAATATCACCTAGGTGATTCTTACATGTTACCAAGTGCAGCTGTAGCATGAGGAACAACCTTGGTGATCTCTGGACTACAGCTTCTTTGTACTCTCAGAAAACACTTCACAGAAGATTTCACCTCAGTGATGTTGGTCTCCTCTTAATCACTGCTAATTTTTTAGCCTCCAGCTAACCAGCATCAATTGTTGAAGTATTCTCCTTTTACTCTTAGCTATAAAGCCAGAGGCAAATGGCCAAAATTGCCAAGTACTGTTGCTTGCTAAGGCTAGAACATGATCCCCCTTCTTCTATTACCAGTTTTATCTTTTTCAATTCCCTCACTGCCTAAGTTTGGTTGTCCTGGAAATTACTCTGTAGAACTCCGAGATCTACATGGTTCTGTCTCCTGGGATTAAAGATGTGTATCATCACATCTGGACTTAAGCTTTTGTTCACCTAGAACTTCCTCTGTTCCAGGCTGACCTTGACCTCAGAGATCTGCTTGGCTTTCTCTCCTGGGATTAAAGGTATATACCACCATGCCTGAACCTAAACTTACCTGGGTGAGATCTTGCCCCAAAGTCCCACTTCCTTAATCTGTTATCTCCTAGAACATAGGGTTCAGCTCTATTCTACTTCCTGGTGTCAGTTTAATACTTGAAGCATATATTTTGTATTTTTCCTTTCTCAGCTTGCTCCTTTTCATTAAAATTCTCTTCATAAGAGGGAACTTTAGTAACCACACAACAGAATTTATACCAGTCTGTTTTAAGACTCCCTTTTTCAAAGCAATTACTCTAAATCTCTTCACCTTAGCCTCAGGCAGACTCTTCAGACAATGACAAAAAGCAGCCACATTCTTTATCACAGAATACCACAGAAACTATCTCTATGCCATACACTGAAATTCCACCCCACTGAAACCTCTTGGGCCATGTCTGCACAATTCAAATCACTCACAGAAATAAAGTCTTCCACATTCCTACTAGGATAGCCTAGTTATCCCCACTTAAAGCGTTCCACTGCTTCCCAAATCCAAAGTCCAAAAATTGACATTCTTCCAAACAAAAACATGGTCAGGCCTATCATAATACCCTGGTACCAACTTCTGTCTCAGTTAAGATTTCATGGCTGTGAACAGACACCATGACCAAAGCAACTTTTATAAAGGACAACATTTAATTGGGGCTGGCTTACAGGTTCAGAGGTTCAGTCCATTATCGTCAAGGTGGGAGCATGGCAGCATCCAGGCAGGCATGGTACAGGCAGAAGTTAGAGTTCTACCTCTTCATCTGACTGACTTCCAGGCAGTTAGGATGAGGGTCTTAAAGTCCATGCCCACAGTGACACACCTACTCCAACAGGGCCACACCTCCTAATAGTGCTACATGTTGGGCCAAGCATATACAAACCATCATGATGTTTAAAGAAAATTATACAGTAAAGGAAGACAAGGAAGGATGAACAAATTATACAACTCACTGAATTAATATCAAAGTTAGACAAAATAAGCAAGGTTAAAAAAAAGAGACTTTCAAAATATTATTGTAAATTATAAAAGACAAAATAATTTCTGTGTATTCCTGTCACCACTCGGTGGCCACACAGCCTGGTTCACCTTTGCTGGTTTGTCAAGACAAGTTGTTAGGAGAAGCCTTGCAAAGATCTGTAAAGAATTATCTGAATGAATGAGTGGATTCATACAGCTGTGGCTTGGAAGTAAAGAAAGGGTATAGCAAGCCAGAGACATGATTCTGCAGTGAAGAGCACTTGTCACTCTTGTAGAGGACCCAGGTTCAGTTCCCAGCACCCACATGCCAGCTTACAACTGCCTGTAACTCTACTCCAGGGGATCCAGTTCCATCTTCTGTTCTCCATGGACACCAGGCATGCATGTGGTACACAGACATAAAAGCAAGCAAAACACTCATGCACATAAAATGGAAAACAGATCTTTTGTTTAAAGGAAAAATCATAGAAAGTAACCACTGACCCAAGACACTCTGAAGGTTCTCAAAGGTGTTTTGTTAATCTTGGGTAAGTGATGATCTGGGAGAGTAAGGGAAGAGTGGAGCTTAGGCTGTTCTTTTTATAATGAGAGAGAAAGTGGGAGGGTAAAGAAGCGGAGAAAACAGGACAGGATATTAGGGGAGATGAAGAAATGACACCGGAGAGAAGAGAAGGGAAGTGAAATCAACACAGCCACAGAAAGTATAGCATTCCCCTAAAGCTTGCAAAGTTAACTCCAGGTAGCATACAGTCACCTGATTTCTAAACAGGTCCGAGGAGCCCTGGCAGCAGTCCCACCAGGTTCAGAATTTGTAACATGTCTACTCTGAAACCTTATTTTCTAGATCTCTTCTGGGTTCTTTGGCTTTCAGCATCCACCCCCACCACCCACATATGGGCCTGCCCCAGCCTGTGCCAGAGGCAGCAGATGGACACATGCTTTCTAATTATCACCATAGCCAGGTGTCCCTGGGCCTTCCCTGGTCATTCAAAGTAATTAATCTGTTATGTTCATTGCTGACAACTTGGAGTTTCCCAAAAGATGGATTCCTGGAAAATAAGGAAGAAAGCCATCTTTGCTGTATACAGAAACTACACTTAGGTCATCCTTTCCAGTATCCTGAACCACTTAGAAAGAAATAAGCTGAATAGATATTAAACAGTAACTTTTTAATTAGAATTGTTTCCCAACACAAGGGCTCTAAGGTGTCACTCTCTGAAGAATGGTGTCACCAATCACAGTAACTGAGCCAGCAAGGAAAGCGCTAACGAAATGTGCCTGAAAGAACTATGGATGTACAATCTCTTTTCTTGAACACACTACCCACTTCAGAGGCAGAGGCAGAGGCAGAGGCAGAGGCAGAGGCAGAGGCAGAGGCAGAGGCAGAGGCAGAGGCAGAGGCAGAGGCAGAGGCAGAGGCAGAGGCAGAGGCAGAGGCAGAGAGAAAAAGCAGATAAAACTTCTTAAGAGTGAGATTCACAGGGACCAGCAATCCTGCCCATGTCCACATGGCTGTGTGTTCTCCCTGATTAGCTTCCAAGAACTGCTCTAAAACTGCACATTGACAGGCTCCACTTGCCCCAGGCCCAGGTTCACTATCAACTTAAACCTAAGTATTTTTAAAGAGTTTTTGTTTGTTTGTTTGTCATTGTTGTTTGCTTTTGTTTTGTTTTCTTTGTGATCCAGAGTCCTGCTATGTAACCCAGGCTAGACTTAAATCCAGCCATCTTCAGCCTTAGACTCTGAAGTACTAGGATTCCAGGTGTTCACCATACCTGGCTTCAAGGGCAAGTTTGTGCTGGTTAGCTTTTTGTCAACTTGAAAAAAACTAGAGATTTCTGGAAAGAGTGAAACTCAACTGAGTTGGTCTGTAAGAAAGATTGTGGGTCACTTTCTTGATAAATGGTTGGCATGGAAAGGACCAGCCCATTGTGGGTTGTACTACCTCTGGGCAGGTGGTCATCGGTTGTATAAGAAAGCAAGCTGAGAAAACCATGAGGAGCAAGTCAGTAAGCATGGTTCCTCCAAAGCTTGTCCATCAGTTTCTGCCTCCAGTTTCCTGTCTCAAGTTTCTGCCCTGACTTGCTTTCATGTCAGTCTATAACCTAGACATTAAAATAAACCTTTTCCTTTCCAAGTTGCTTTGAGCTATAATGTTTATCACAACAACAAAAAATTAATTAAAACAGCAGTCAAGGTGAGAGTCTGGCAATGTGTGAACCAGATGAGTAGAAGAACGTCTCAATTCACCAAAGTTAGGAGAAGTGAGAGAAATGGAGGGTGGGACTCTGTAGGGGGTGCTTCTGATGCTAAGGTCCTGCTCCCCAATTGGTTCTTGGTCAATCAAAAGATGCTAGGGTCCAAAAGCTGGGGGGAAGGAGAGGTGGGAATTCCAGGTCCCCACAGGCAGGCTAAGAGATGCAGAAAGAGGAAGGGGGATTTTGCCATGCTTTAGAGGGAAGAAAGATGAACAACCATGTAGGTCTTGGGCGGAGTGGACATTGACTGCTTCCCCAAGCAGGAGATTAGAAACACAACTAACTGGAGGGCAATTTTGGATTGTTGAACGAGGAGAAGGTAATAGGGACACTAACCTAAGGGCAGATTAAGAGGTGCTGAACTAAGAGTATTGGGATGGGCATGCTAACAACAGGAGACAGAAGTTCCCAGCAATTGAGCCAAAAAGGCAGGCTGAAATTGAGCCATGTATGTCTGTGTTTTTATTCACTACAATATCTGAGTCAATATTCACTACATCTAGGGAGTCAGGAAGACTACAGTTCGATCCATCAGCTCACAGGGCCTATCAAAATTGACCCTACTTTTCATTATCTGAAAATTGGTTCTTGCTATCTGCTTCAGGTGACGTCTTATGGGTGCTGTCAAATGACTTCTGCTAATATAAATTCCTGAAGGACTTAATCACAGACCAGTTTTGATTTCCCTTCTTTAACTTGAAGACATGAAGCTATGTTCTTTGCTTGATTCCTATCTGCTTTAAAGATTAATTCATTTTGTTGTGATTACAGTCTCTTTAATCTGATATTCAATTCCTACTTCTAGATGTGTTTGTTTCTTACAAAAAACCCACCCGTGTCTGCATACAGCAAAGGAGCCCAGTGCACCCCACATTGTTCTTTAATTCCCATTTGTTTATGTCTATGTAGTTCTAACCACACAGAGGGAAATGGGGTTGCGTTAAGGTAAGAGAGATCATTTTAAATTTAGTAAGAAGCTATAAAGTCTCCATCAATCATTAGAAAATGTCAAGTGGGCCCATTAATCTGTTATGTTTACTAGATGGATCAGAATAAGAAATATAATGGAATTCAATGAATCTGTGGGCTCCTCTATTAAATCACCAAACACATAGCTTACCCGAGGTACCTCTAAACCTGCAATTGGTTTTTGCAGTGGGGACAGTCTTGTGAACCGTTCGGTAACTTTGCAGAGTGCTGAATCTTCACCAAACAGGAAGTGGACACAGACTTTTGTCCCATAACTACTGTCAGGTAATACTTCTGGATATAAAGACGACCTTAATGGGCTTTACACATATACCAGCAGGAAGCTGATGTTCCTGATAGGAGTCCACAGAAAAGCAGCAAGGGAGAGCAAGAGCATGAGGTTTATTTTCAATGTCAGTCCCAACACACACTGGGCAAAGAGGTCTGGGGCATAAAGAGTAGGAGGGGCCTGGGGATGTAGCTTAGTGGTCTAGCAAACTTAAGCCCTAGATTCAATCTCCACCACCACACAAGACCTGCATGGTGCATATCTCTCACCCTAGCCCTCAGCAGGTAGAGGCAGCAGAATCAGAAGTTCATCCTCAGCTATGTAGTGAATTTGAGGATAGCCTGGCCTATATAAAACCTCAAAACAAAACAAAATGCTGGATGGCAGTGGCAATGGTGTTAGCATATGACTTTAATCCCAGCACTTGGGAGGCAAAGGCAAGAGGATTACTGTAAGTTCAAGGCCAGCCTGGTCTACAGAGCGGGTTCCAGAACAGCCAGGGTTGTTACACAGAAAAATCTGGTCTTGAAAAAATAAAAAGGGGGGAGGGATATATGTTTGAAAATGTGCAGTTAACAGTCAGATCTGAGATCTTTTAGGCTACCTGATGAAGCCTTACGTGTTATCTCAGTACTAACCTCATCCTTAAGCATTCATTGCCCTGTTATTCTACAGAACTTCAGGGCCAATTTTGTTTCTATTTGAAAGCTTTTTTTCTGAGGGTGGCAGCAACTCTTTCCTTTGTTTCTGTATACCCATGCTTATTCTCTTATACTTTTTCTTTAGGCAGAATTATTTTGTTAACTAGTGGTGTGCAAGAAGTTATCTGGGGATCTTTTTGAGGAGTGTGGAGTCTCTTACCTAGTCAAGATCTGTTCCTCTTGCAGACCCAGACTGATGTCTCTTTAGAAAAAGTCTCATAAGCCAAATCAGAAGGGCCTAACAGAGATATAACATAGGGTTTCTTGCTTGAGAATTCAGGATTATTAAGCTGAGCAACCTGGCTGCCCCTTGTTTGAGCAATTCCTCTAAGCCACACTTGGGCTTCTAAGCTACAGAAGCTGGTGAGCTGACAGAAGGACAATGATGACCTGTTTCCCTATTTCGCTATTCCTTTCAGCATTTAAATACCTACCCAAGTCCCCTTCTCAGGAGATTGCCTTTTAAATAGTAGTGAGCATTCACTGTTGTGTCCCTGTCTTTAGATTAGTGTCCGTAAACATTGGTTGAGAAAATGAATGAGAGGTTGTGGTAAAGCAATGATTGTGCCTTCTTCAGACACCCATAAGCTTCTGGTGCAGTCAATACTCAGATGATCTTTTCACCCTACCCAGTTCAAGGAAATCTGTAAGTCAGTCCATGTCAGCATAAACTAGATATACCAAAGTCCCTTAGAAAAGTAACATCATGGCACAAGGCCCAAACAAGCAGAATCTGCCTTCCATTGGGCAGAATTGGGATGGGGGGGGGGTGGCATCAGAGCGGGCTGTCTTCCAGAAAGCATCAGTCAGTTTCTATTTCTAAACCATAGCACATTTACTACATAGAAATGGCCCCTACAGATAACTAGGACTTGGAAATACTTCTTGCCACCATGGTCTCTGAATCATCCTGGGAACTTCTAACTCCATAGCAACCGATAGGCTTTGATTATTCAAAGGCAAACTTGTAGTGCAGCCACTGGGAGAGCAAATAACACCAAAGTACTGGAAGAAAAACTCAATGTTTACCCTGTGCAGTGACATGGGCACCTTCAGCTAGGAGCAAACCCTTTTCAGAAGAGCCCATCTGTCGCAGGAGCCCATCCTGCCACTCCCTGCAGTCAGGAAGGCAGACTCCTCCTGTAGGCACCAAATACATTTTCTGTCCCTTACTCCAATATAATGGAGGGACACCTATGTAATCCTAAGACTTGAAAATCAAGTAAGGGACAGAGAAATAAGAAATGAGACTCAGCTTGGCTTGGTTAAAGTTGCTCAAACATCCCTCCAATCCTGCCAACACCAGCGGGTTGGCATACTGACTACTCAACCCCAAATAACGGGAAACAGAATTACCATGTCCTACATGCATGCTGTAACAATGTTCTCTTTCCTCATCTACTTAAACCTGTTTTATATCAACTACATCCAAATTGGCATTTACTCATGGGGAACATGATTTCAAAACATGCCCACCCCCTCACACTCTCTCCCAGTGTGTGTGTGTGTGTGTGTGTGTGTGTGTGTGTGTGTACTTCTGTGTGTGACTATGACCATGTCTGTGCCCTGGCACATGTGTGAAGATCCAGGGCAACCTCATGTGCTAGCCCCCCCTTCACCTAATCTTACCCTCTATTCACTACTACAGAGAGAGCTGGCCCTAATTACATCATGAGTCTTGATGTGCCCAAGTCATGAAAGGTATGACATGTCAAGAGTTCACAGTTAGGATATAAACCAAATCGAACAAATGAAAGTCCTTTCGGTAGTCAGCCTGTGACACACAGAAGAAAATCACAGCTGCAAAGGTATGACAGAGGGAGACATGCCCAAATCAGTATACTTGTGAGAAATTAGCACGTTTTTTGAAAGTCATTTTTAATAATAACAATTGAAGAATGTAATTTGTGAATTGGGACATTTTGAATGTTTGCATGTGAGTGGAAGACTTTATATGGATTCAAATTCAGTGGGCAGGTCACAGCCCTCCTGTGAATTAAGCTTGACCTTGTGGGTTTCCATACCATTCTGACCTGATCTCTGACAGGCTGTGGGGGTTTTGGTAGCCTCTCCATGTCTCAGATCCTTAACTGATAACAGTGGGGTCCATCTGCAGGCTGACGTGGTGAGGCATCCATATGGCAACACCTTCCTACCAAGAAGTAAAAAGCCAACAGCCGAATAACACTCGAAATGTATATAAGAAATACTCAAGTTAATTAAAAAAAAAAAAAGCCAACAGCCGAATGGAAGATCAGCAACTCCATTTTAAATCTATAAGAGACGTGAGTCCACAGGGCAAACCAATACCACGAATGGAGAGAGTGGTGGGCAAATACAGAGAATTACAACTTGGAGTAGAAAAACCACAGGGAGCAGTCTCTGTCTCCGTGGGGACCAACACCCTGAAAGAAGACCCATCCACAAATGACAAGTTGCTAGAGAGATAAAAAAAATATCCTAAGGGGATTCAGGTCTGGACATGATATCATTTAGTGAGTTTTCCCAAGTCCTCATATTGGACATCAGAGGAAAATTCTTTGTGTTTCTAGAATCTAAGAAACTTGAGGGGAGGAAAACCCCACTCTAGCTGGCTCTATCCATTTTGGGTAGGGTGAGTTAGTGGGAGGTCAGAGGAAGGTGTGGTAGGAGAGCTGATGTAGAGACTGAGAGGAACTGAGGAACTTTACAGTCCAGGGACAATAGCTCACTGGAAAGGCTGAGACTGTGTCCTTTGGCTGTAGAAAGCTTTCACTGACTACCCAGCCCAAACCTATGTTACTAATGACTCGTAACAAGTCTCTGGTACCTAATTTATCAAGCAAATATACAAGACAACAGAAAAGGTCACAGTTTAAAGAAGCAGCAACCATCTTAATCAGATTCAGGTAATGGCAAGAAACAGTGATCTAAGAATTGAAACTAACTATGGTACTTGGCCAAAGGCTCTGGTGAAAGGGCAGATGACACATAGAGAGAAAGTCCCTGTGATGAAAAACACTCACCGAAATGTAGACCACCTTTGGTGGCTCAAAAGTAAAATGGACACAGTTAAGGAAAGAATCCCTAAGCTTGAAGCCATATCAATAAAAGCAGGAGATGTGATGTCTTAACTGTCAACTTGGTAATATCCAGAATCATCTAGGAGACAAGCCTCCAAGCATACTTAGGTTAGCCTCTGGGCATGCTCATGGGAGATTATCTTGAATGGATTAATTGAGGTGTGAAGACCTTCCCACTGGGGCAGTGCTATTCTTTTGGTAGGGTCCTTGACCATATAAAAATGGAGAGCCATGGGGAAATCTGAGCACTGACATTCATCTGCTTTTGGTGTGGTTGTGACATAACGAGCTGCTTCAAGCATCTGCTGCCAAGATTTCCCCACCATACTGGACTGTACCTTGAATTATAAACCAAAATAAACTCTTCTTGTCTTAATTTGGTTTTGTCAGGGTACTTTATCACAGCAATAGGGAAAGAAACTAAGACAGGGAAGCATTCCAGTTTTATTGGTAAGAAGATATACTGTTGTCAAATACGTTGTCTCTCCCCGACTTGACCTCCAGATTGAATGTAATCTCATTCACAATTTCTAGTAAATTCTTTCGTGGTTATTGTTAGCCTATTCTAAAGTGCAGAAGCACATGACTGACAACCATTATCATAGCACCAATAGAAGAAAGCCACTAGAGAGAAGATGCTATCTATCTTCAAGATGTACTACTGTAAGGCTCAAGTAATTGAGACTATTTTGGTATTATGAGGAGCAAGAGAAGCCCAACTATGACTCAGAATAGATAGCCCAGAAATAGACCTATGGAAATGTAATCAACTAATTTTTGATAAAGGTTCAAAGGCAATAGGGTGAGGGGAAAGAAAACTTTCAAACAACTGGGGCTGATACAGACTGGACATGCACATTCAAGATAAAAGCAAACACTCTAGAGACAACTCTTTACTCTCCTCGAAAAATAACTCAGACCAAATACAGACCTAAATGTAAAACAATAACAGTCCAGTAAGATGTCTATCATAGGAGAAAACAGCAGTGGTTGTCCACAGTGATGAGTGTTGGAGCATCAACAAAGGCAAAGAAAAAGAACTCCATGCAAGAAGAGAACATTGATAAGCTGGGCTTCACTAAGTAAACCGTCTGTAAAAGACACTCCAAAGAGAAAGAACAGAGTGGAAGAAAAGACTTTTCAAAGATATACCTATTACTAAAAGCCTGGAGAACAAGACAAACTAATGTTTCCCACTCTCTCCCCTTTGTGTATGATACACAACTATTCTACCAATGATCTACATCCCTAGTCTAGAAGAATTTTTAAAATCCATAGCAAGAGCTGGAGAGACAGCTCAGTGGTTAAGAACAGCTGCTGTTGTTACAAGGACCTGGGTCTGGTGTCCAGCTCCTCACATAGCGGCTCACAGCTGCCTGTAACTCTCGTTCCAGGATCAGAAATCCTCTTTTTGTCGCTGTAGGCACAGCATGAATGTGATGCACTTAAATGCATGCAGACAAGACACTCAGACACATAAGATAAAAAATAAAAATAAAGACATCTTGATATTCAACAGCAGCAAAAACAAAAACAAAGAAAAACCCAGTTTAAAAAAATTGAACTAGAGACCTCACTAGATATCTCTCCTCTGAGGAAATATATGGGTATCAAATATGTATACGAGTAAGTGCTCCATATGACATGTCATAGGAAAATTTAGATTAAAACAAAGATATATCACTATGCACCTCTCAGAATAGCCAAAAGTAAAGAACTTTAACAATACCAAGTGTTGTGGAGGCTTTGGGGCAGGAGGAGCATTCATTCCTGAGGAGAACGAAAAACCATCTGGTTACCTCAAAAGGGTTTGGTAAGTTCCCACAAATCCAAGTATAGTCTTAAGATACACTATATGTTCCTTGGAATTAACCCCAAAGGCATGGAAACTTATCATTACAAAAATCTGCACAAGAATATTCAAAGCAGCATTGCCAACACTTGCAGCCAGTCAAGACATCATTTAAGGTGTGAGCACTAGTTATAGACCTGGAGCTATCATCTAGAACTAAAATGGAGTGAGCTGTCAAGCCATGGAAAGCCATGGAGGAGACTGAAATGGCTGAGTGTGAAGAAGTGAGGCTGAGGGAGTGACATCTTGCAAGACTCCAGCTGGATGCCAACAGGGGGAAACCATGGGGACTACAAAGACCAGTGTTGTGTGGGTCTGCAAGGAAGAAGGGGTTGGCAGGGCAGAATGCAAGGCAGTGAAGCTACTCTGTAAGACATAGTTATGATGAACACAAGCCAAATTTTTTCAAAACTCACAGAAGGTACAAGAACAAGTGTGAACCCTAATGTAGACTATGGATGTGTGTGATTACCATGTTTCTACATGGACTCAACAGGACTTACAAATGTGCCACTCTGTGGGGATGTTGATAATGGAGGAAGCTGGGGATATAGATGGGAAATCTTTATACCTTCTTGCTTATTGCACTATGAATCTAAAAGTGCTCTGGAAGTCTAAGTCTGTGTAAAATACTATGCTGTAATTGACTTAATAAATATTCAATACATAATTAGATTCTCTGCTTACAAATCAATTACTACCATTAAAATTATCACTGTAAATAACCCTTACAGAATTGCTGGGGTACATTTATGAGTACTTTCATTTACAGGAGCATCTGTAACAAGAGGAAATGAAGGCCCAGAGTGGTTGAGAACCTGATTAAAACTTACATAGCACCGGCTGGTTTTGCCCAAAAGACTTAACTTAAAACTCCCTCTTCTTTCCACCATCTCTTCTCCTTCTGTGGCAAGGGGATATAAACAACTCTGTCTCCATCATCAAAGATGCTTTGTTTACATTCCAACCTTCCAAGTGGCATGATTGTGTATAAAGTAACTTTGATCAAAATACAGCACCTCCAGAGATGGGTGCTTTAAAAGGAGAGATGCTTAATTATTCGCCATCTAGTTCAGACTGGATAGAATCCTTTAAAGTTCTGAGGCAAGGTACTCATGAGGACAGGTAGGATGGCAGGACAGAGCACAGGACCCAGTGTTAGACCTCAGAGTCAACCAGTGACTCCCTGGGTTACTTCTCTGACATTGTAGTCAAGTTACTCAAGCCCTCTTCACCAGATTGAACAGGTTGATACAATGTGAGGTACTTAACTCTGAAAAATAAGAAGCCAATATGTTTCTTTCTAGTCCAACTGACACAAAGCTCTGTGTCTTACAAGCATATACCAAAGCACTCCACCTTTCTCAAAGCATCTTTTAGGATAAATGAACTTGAATAGACTCCCTCACTCTGCAGCACTTCTATTCCTCGAAACCATGAGCTAAAAAAAGAATCCAGAGATGCTCACTTGGGAACTCCAGCTCATCTCTCTCCTTTCAGAATAGTCAAAGGGTGATTTTTTTTCTTTTTTCTTTTCTAATCTCCTAAGACAATGCATCAAGACCAGAGGCTGACGCTGGCTAAACCAGTTGGCCAAGAGCTTGCTGTGAGATCATGACAAGCTAAATTCAACCCCCAACCAGGTATGGTAGTTAACACTCTAATTCCAGCACTGAGCAGGCAGAGCCTAGAGGATTCCTAGGGCTTTCTGGCTAGCTAACCTAGCCTACCACATGGAGATCTCTAGGCCAGTGAGAAATCATCTCTCAAAGAACCAACAAACCACAAAACCGGGCCAAGATAGACCTCACCTGGGGAATGACAGGCAAAGTTGATCCCTAGCCTCCATGTAGTCACAAGTACTTGCGTGCGTGGAGGGGAAGAAGAAAGACCCGCTGCCAGGGTGGTGGCCTCATCCTCACAAGTCAGTAAACAGCAAGTGCCCCATGCGTCCCCCTCAACCTTACCCCCCATCCTCAGAGGCAGCTAGCACATGAGGGACAAACTGAAGTCTGCCTGAGAGCCTAGAGATTGATGACGCAGACAACAGCCAATCAGGAACTCCCTTTTGGAGAACAGGCTTGCTTGGAACCAATGGGATAAGGATGGACAGTGTAAAGGGAGTTCTCCAAGAATTAATAAATGAGCTTGCTGCTGCATTCTCACCTGTTCCCTTAATCTGTGCCACTGGTCCTGTGCCGTCTCACCATCTCCAAAGGGGACGGAGGACTCAGACAACAACCCTTTACATTCCGGGCAAGCACTCCAAACTGAGCTCCATGTCCAGTCCTCATTTTTTCTCAACTACATCCCTAGGAGTATTTTGTCTAACATCAGAATGTTCTAATTCATATTCACCCCCCGACACTCGACACTCTGAAGATAAAGAAGCTCTATTCCCCAAACAGCTAAGGTGGAGGGAGGCTCTTTTGTCTCCTTCTGCTTCCAGAAAGCCTAAAGTCAAACTGGCAACTTTCCAGTCGGGGGTTAGAACAATCACTTTGACACAGCCTCAATCTTCCCAGGGGAACAAAGAAAGACATTCAAGTAACCATGCATCATTTAAAGTCGGGGCTCTGTTCTCAGGAACATATGTGAGATTTTTGTTGTGTAAATACCCTGCATTTATAGTGACAGCGGTGACAGCTCACTGTAATGCAATCCTAAGGGACTAGCATTATTATGTTGCTCACGGTTATACTGCCCTTATTTTATGCCACACAAAGCAGGATTAAAAAGTCTGACTGGCAACCTGCTCACCACAGAATAAGACCCAAGAATAAACAGAATAAGGTTAAAAGTAAAACACCTGATTAAAGTCCTCAAGGAGAATAACACTGACTACTGAAACGGGGGGAAATACTAAAACAAATGGAAACCTGTCCAGAAAGAAATCTGAGATGTTAGATATGAGACAGGCAACCCTTTAAGGTAGCAATAAAAATATTAGAAGAACTCAAGTCCAGGACATCTTTTAGAAAGCTGGGTACAAGGTGAAGTCATGGAAAACAAATTGAGAATGGGCTTCAAGGTTCCATCAAAGTAAATTTCCAAATAAGAAGAAAACCATAGATTCAGAAAGCTGAAGAAGAAGTAAATAAAAACAATGAGTAAAAAACAGACAAAGGAAAAGGGCCACATGCACGCACGTGCACATACGTGCACAGGTATACATGGTCATATGCATGTGAGAAGCCATGGCCCTAGTTTACTGTTAGCTTTGTAGTGAAAACACTTGTTTAGATGGTAATATTACAGGCTTCAACTATTGATTTTATACAATACCGCTACATAATTTTAATGGAGGGATGAATAAAAAAGAATTATGTAGAAAGAATTGTCATCTTTCCCAGAAAGACAATAAATGAAAAGTATATATACATATATATATTTCCTCTAGAGAAAAGTATATATATATATATATATATTTCCTCTAGAGAGAGGGAAGGGAGTACAAGCTTTTCTTTCTTGGCCTTATGACATTGGTGACTTTTCAAAAGTATGAATGTGTGTCACATTCACCAAAAATACACTTTTAATAGACAAAGTTAAATATTTACACTTCTATAGGATGCAGTCAAAACAGGGGGCTTTAAATACATGGCTCAAATTGATATGTACCCTTAAACTAAATGATCATAAAACACCTTAGACACAGACATTTACACAGTCTTAAACACATATTTTCTTTTCCATAGTTTAACCGCTTCAAATCTCAGAAGAGTCAAGCACCATTGCTTTGACCTTAAGTGACCTCCGGTCATCTGACAGGTCTTCCCATTTCTCTGATTTACCACAGGAACAAATGAAGTATTTGGTGGGGGTCGGAGGGAGCTAATTATTTCATAACTGATCAAAACCTTAATCTCTATATCAAATGCTTTGGTCTAATCAGCAATATCTATTGTTTCTAATACTAAACATAACACTTGTTAAACACACAGATGAAGCAGAACATTTTTCTCTCCTAATAAAGGTAATTTACATGTATGTTTTTTGTCTGCGTATATGTCTATACAGCATGTGCATAGGTGTATACACACAGATGCCAGCATAGGGTACTGGATCATCTGGAACTGGTGTTACAAATGGTTGAAACTTGCTGTGTGGCTGCAGGAAACCTAGCCTGGGTCCTCTGAAGAGCAGCCAGTGCTGCTAATTGCTGAGCCACCTGGCCAACCCTGACTTGAAGCATGTTTTTAAAATGTATATCCATAAAGTCATAAACTATAGTCTCCATCTGTAATGACTCTGTATCTCCTCACAATTTTCTCTGACGTGAAGATTTTCTCTAAAACCCTACTCTAATAACATCTGAACCAAACAGATTTAGGCTTAGAGATGAGAAACACAGGTGAGCACGGGTGGAAACTGATCATTTGTATTCACTTGTTGTAGCTTAGCTTTTAAAACAGGCAAATTGATTTGACAAAAAACCAATTCCAACACAGCACTTAGGTAGAATAATTGGCTTACCTCTGTTGGTTTATAGCAGTCTACAAGAGCTTCCTAGAATTAAATACACAGAAAGTCAGGATTTTTTTAAATTCATCATCTTAAAGGTGAAATTAAAAAGTCATTTTTTAATTTAAATTATTTTATCTCAAATTTTGTGTGTGTGTGTGTGTGTGTGTGTGTGTGTGTGTGTGTGTGTGTGTGTGATATGTACACATGAATGCAGGATCCATGAGGGGAGGATGTTCAATGTCCCAGGGAGCTGGAGTTATGGACAGTTTGTGAGCCCACTGACTTGGGTGCTAGGAATAGAACTCTAGCTCTCTGGAAGAGCGCCAAGTGCTCTTAACTACCGAACTTTCTCTCCAGCTCCCTCATTTCAACCTTAAATCATATTTTACAATGGTCTGTCAAGGATTACTACTGACTATCTACAGTCACATTTTATCTCATTGGATGTAGAAATCAATAAATACATATCTAAGAATATTATTTTAAATAAGTTATATTTAGAAGATCCAGTTGGTCAGCTAAGATATAAAAGTGCCACTCATGTTTTGTCCTTATGTATGTATGTATGTATGTGCACATATACATATATACATACACATATGCATACATAAACATACTACATAGAGTTTTTGGAAAACAAAAATTTGCTTTTGTGCTATGATAGCTTTGAAAATCAAATATAACCCTCACTAAATTATAAATGACTCACTGATCACAGCTTGCTTTAAAGGATGACATTTTCCCTCTTTCTGTACACACACTCATGTGCACACTTACACCCTTCCCTTTGGATTACCTACCTGGCTCATATTAAACCAGACATACTTAAAGCTGACCCCTGCCTGTGTAAGATGGTGGCAACCATCCTGGACATGGAGAGAGAGAGGGCTCTGGCCATGATTCAGCCATAGTTGGTTTTATCTTCTTGTCACTCACATGGGAGCCAGGCAGAGAGGGACTCAGAGGACAACTAAAATGCCCCTTTCAAGTTCTCAACTGACTTTTTAAATGTCATTTTATTTCTATAGAACTGATGTCTGCTTTATCGTTTCTTTTTTATTGTCAAGGGGCAGGCATGGTGACACAAGCCTTTAATCCCAGCACTCAGGAGAAGGCAGAAGTAGGCAGATCTCTGTGAGTTTGAGGCCAGCCTGGTCTACAAAGTGAGTTCCAGGATAGCCAAGGTTACACAAAGAAATCATGTTTTGAAAAACAAAACACCAAAAAAAAAAAACAAAACAAAAAAACCCTTCCTATTGTCTCCCAATGAAATCTACACACAAGGAATAATCATTAGAACTCTCAGGGCACTCTTAATCATGAACACATTAATTACATTGATGAAGTAAAATGGTCATTTTGATCGGCTCCAGTCACCATGTACCATTGAGCATAAACAACAACCACAGGTCACAGGTTAATCAGTTTTCGAAACTGCTCAGTACAGATTGAGACAAGACCTCCTGTGGGGAAATCTGGGTTGTATTGCTGTTTGCTAAGAAACATTAGGCACCTTGAGCACCACTATTCCATCAGAATATAATCAGGTGAGTACCTAATAAAAGGTATTTTACTAAACACAATCACATTCCAAACAAATCTAATTCTAGCAACTGCTTTCAAAAATGATTTAATCCGGGTTGGGGATTTAGCTCAGTGGTAGAGTGCTTGCCTAGCAAGCGCAAGGCCCTGGGTTCGGTCCCCAGCTCTGGAAAAAAAAAAAAGGAGAAAAATGATTTACTACACATGGTTGTAAAGTGAGAGCCCAGCCCAGGGCTTGGATATTCCCAGGTCTGGCTCAGTCTCTCTCCTTATCACTTGCCTGCATGGTACTTCTGCCTTTCCTGGAGATTGACCTTTCAAGATGGAACTGACCCTGTCTCCCTGAATAATAAGGTTTGGGATCACTGTCCCAGAAGGTTCCTGGAAAACAGTTGTCAACAGCTGTTTTATTATCAGGTTTACATCAGATGCTAGCACCAATGCTTTCTGTTCTGCTAAATGCCACTGTTCAAGTCCTGCGGACTGCCAATGCCCCCACCACACAGCATCAGTTGGTGCCCAGGCTTTGGAGACCCAAGTGGACTCAAACCCCCATGATGAGGACAACCTAGGCTTTGAAAGCTGTTTACCTGTAATTTTGAAGCTCTTTCCTCCTCACTGTCAGCATCAAGAAGATCATCAATATCAATTTCTACATCTGGCATTTCTTCTTCCTGGGGGAGGAAATGTGAATAAAGGCTTTACTGTAGGGAAAAACTAAGTACAGCGCGCTAACCCAATCGAGTTAAATACAGGACTGACTATCCATCCAGAAGCCAGGGTAGGGGTGGGGTTTGGGGGGCATGGTGGATAAGAAGGGGAAAGTAAGACTGGAGGAATGGGGGTGGAGTATGGAGAAGAATGATGAAGAAAGGGGGATAGAAATGAGAGATGGGAAGGAAGAGGAAAAAGGAAAAGAGGAACGAGAGGGAACAAAGGCACATGACCATCACATTCTGCTCCTAACAGTAATCACACCTATGGTTACATCATGGTACATTGTTAGAGTTCTGAAAAGGTGGGAATTACAGTTTCTGATCCATATCTACTCTTCTCTTGCTGACTATACCAGTCTTTACTGTAGGCCACATCTCTCTTCACAGCTCCTGGTCTGTATAAAACCTGATGCCACCACAGGGTTTTGGTCAGAAGCATCACTTACTTAATCAGACACTGATTCCTGGAAGATGTGTAATCTAAGGCCCAAGAGAGTTCTAAGAAACATACTCTTTCCGCAAGAGAATCCGTCATTTCCTCTGAGTGCAGGCTGAGGAAGGATGGAACCCTGGATGTTGCTGGTCATTGCTTGCTGCTTTGAAAGGGGCTGAGTTTAGGACAGTGGTCACAGGACAGGTTGGGGGAAGGGAGTTGGGAGACAGGTACAGCAGGATAGTCTCTTCTAAAAAAACATAACAAAAGGACAAGAGGGTTGTAGAAAGGGGTGGGGCTGGGAGGAGTGGAAGTGGGGAGAGATGGGAGTGAATGTGGTTATGCTGTTGCATGAGATTCTCTAAGAAATAATAAAAGTATTTTTAAAGCAGATTCTAGGTAAAACCACTTAGCCACCAGGTCAAAGCACATTTGAGTAGATCGTTGACATTGTTTCAGCCAATTTGGGTTGAGCCATCAAAAACATCTAGTCCAGAAGAGGAGGCAAGACAGGTGAAAGACCTTACTGGTTTGGAAACTGAATATCCAGCACTCAGTGGCCCTCTGTTCTGTCATTTGAGTCTTCCCTTTATATCTTCCAATGTAAAAATAAACCAGTCTCTGACAGAAGTCTGCAACTTTGTGCTTTATCTTGACCCATGCATTCACCAGCTGCCTGACTCTGCTAAGTCCCAGCAAGAGCTGAAGGGTGTCAGCAGTAGCTGGAAAGAAAACTACATGGGAAGACAACCAGGGTCACCCAGCCTTAGCTGCTCCATGTAAATTAACTGCCTGGTCTTGAACCTGCTGTAAGGGTGACATTCTCAACGTTTCCAACAATCTGATTGTGTGTATATTTGAAGTCATGGCAGAAAGGAATGCTGGCAGGGGAGTTTTGTTGTTATCGGGGCCCCTAAACAGATTAGATTAGGAGTAGAGGTGTAGACTGCCAGATTCTCTACAGTGAACGGACCAATGAGATTCCAAACACCAGCAATGAAACCCCTGGCTTACAGAATAACATGCAGAGACCAGAGGGGCAGAGGGTGCTGTGGGAGCCATGGACTGGTGAATCATCCACAGGTTGATCATTTACTCTTTAGGCATCCTCAGGACAAGGGGCCCCTTGTGTGTTTCAGAAAGTGAAGCTGAAGATGAATTCAGCTGCCATCCATAGTTCAGCACAGCAACTTCTCAATCAGTACCTTGAAAGGCAAGAACACCATTGCAGGTCTCAGCTGGCACCACTCAAGAAAAGCCACACAAGATAGACCCTGAGTTTCGATCTAATCTACAGATAGCACAGCCTCCCTCTCACCCTTACCCCACTCTTCCCTTGAACAGATCTCTGGGTTCAGTATTTATCCTCTGTGGACACCAAGCATTTGTTCATGCTGGGGCTTTGTGAAATCAAGGAAGATGGTATAGACTCTGCTCAAGAAATGGGAGCCTCGGGCTGGAGAGATGGCTCAGTGGTTAAGAGCTCTGACTACTCTTCCAGAGGTCCTGAGTTCAATTCCCAACAACCACATGGTGGCTCACAACCATCTGTAAAGAGATCCGATGCCCTCTTCTGGTGTATCTGAAGACAGCTACAGTGTACTTATATATAATAAATGAATAAATCTTAAAAAAAAAAAAAAAGAAATGGGAGCCTCTTCTGATCTAGGAGGAGTCAAAGGCACAGTCAATAATGACTACCTTCTCAGCAGAGTACAGAAGTGGGGTCCTTCCCCCTCAAAAAAATCACAGGAAGAGCTTAGATGCTGAGCCAAGCTTTATCAAACCAGCTTGGCCTTGTGTGATAATGTTTGCCCCAGTCAGAGGGCACCTCAGCCAGGTGTCCTCTCATTAGGAATGCACAGGGCTGTGGCTCTCTTTTAGCTACTGTTCTTGCTCTGTTTCCCTAAACTAGAAAGGCTGACTAATGCGGTGAGCATGAATGGTACTTAAATCCCTCATGATGAGATTCAGAGTTGGATTAGTGTCTCATTCGCACCAACCACATTTTAAGTGCTTGAGCACATTTCACACAGCACAGTGAGAGGCTTCTACACTAGATGTTGAGCATTTTGATATTACAGAAGGCCCTGATGGGCAGCACAACCATACAGCCACTAACTCTCTGGACTAGAGTCAGGAAACCAAGTCTCCATCTTAAAAAGCCTTAATCTGAAAAGAGATTAAGAGGAGCAGGGGAAATGCTGTGTCTTAAGGTCACTCCCAGGTCACTCCTGAGGTCATGTGGCTGGGAAACTCAGCTCCTGTTGCAAGAGGCTGATACACGACTGACTGAGTAATAATCACAGCCACTGCAGGTAGCCACAGAGTCTCTGCCTGACCAGCTGCTTCAGAGGCCTGGGGCAGGCAAGCACAGCCTGTGCAAAGAATGGGGCTTTCAAAGGCTGGCAGTTTTGCATGCCTGGAGGCTCTCTTTAGCTCTGGACACCAGTTGCTCTGATCCCAGATCCACAGACCTAATAATTTACAGGATAGTGAAGGATCCCACAGTCTACGGTAGCTTAACCAGAGTGGCTGCCTTTGGGTATTTGCCTCACATTGAAAATGTGTCCCCATACAGTGGCTCTGGTATCAAGAAGTGAATCAAAGTGTCAAGAAGTGGTCTTCAGAATGCTGGAGAATGTTAGCTCTTAGCATCTTTAGGCAAGCATTCTCCTACTGGTACTGAGACTATGACCCCATATGATTCCAGAGGAAAGTCCCAGTGGGATAGAAATGATTCTCAGAGAGACTTATGTTCTTCTTTCAGCTATTAGGATACTATTTTCTTTTTTTTCAAATATAAAATTAGTGCATTTGGCAGGAATTCAAGAGCACAAGCTGAATCTGACCTCCAAAAAAATATACGAAAGGTTCCATTTGTCCCCTGTCACAGGAATGGACCACAGAACAAAATCCTGATGGATGGGTTCTATTCTGTGGTTTCTGGGGGTATATTCTACCACCCACAAACACCTCAAAGATGCTTTCCTTTTTAAAAGTTAGAGATCTCTAAAACATGCCACATGCTTTCTCAGTCTGGGCTCAAAAGCAATCTCTGTAACAGAGGAAGCAGCTTGGGTCCCAGATCCCTTCCCCCAGAGTAAAGAACGAACAAATAAAAACCATCTAGCCTGTCTATCAGTGAAACTTAAGTATGCCCTACCCTTGCCTCATGGCTTTCCATAAACTGTAAGATCACATTAAACTGTAAGTCACAGAGTGGGGGAGAATTAGGTAACACCACCTCCTGCAAGTTGGCCAAACTGTAATCCCTGATATAAAAATCAAACAAAGAAAAAAAACTCAATTAAAAAAAAAACCACCAAGAAGTAGAAGCAGGAAAAATGAACTTGGACAGTCACAAGCTGAAGTCACTCTGACTTGCTGAGAACACGGCCACTGAAGACCCCTGACTTGCTGAGAACATGGCCACTGAAGGCCCCTGACTTGCTGAGAACACGGCCACTGAAGGCCCCTGACTTGCTGAGAACATGGCCACTGAAGGCCCCTGACTTGCTGAGAACACGGCCACTGAAGGCCCCTGACTTGCTGAGAACATGGCCACTGAAGGCCCCTGACTTGCTGAGAACACGGCCACTGAAGGCCCCTGACTTGCTGAGAACATGGCCACTGAAGGCCCCTGACTTGCTGAGAACACGGCCACTGAAGGCCCCTGACTTGCTGAGAACATGGCCACTGAAGGCCCCTGACTTGCTGAGAACACGGCCACTGAAGGCCCCTGAGCAAGGGCAAGAAGGGACAAAGAAAGAAGCCAAGTCAGTTACAGGTTTAAGTTGATGAAGATTCTGTGTGGACAGGGCTATCCTCATCTTGTGTGAGGCAGCTGGGCTGTCATCAAGAACGGGAGAGTTTAAAAGGAACACAGTCAGGGATGAACTGGATGCCGGAGGGAGGAAATGTGAAGAGCAGAGCCAGCTTCCGAGCCCAAGATGTTCTAGATAGAAACAACAGGGACTCTGGGACCATCAAAACATTCACAACCTACCTATCAGTGGAGAGAGCAGTATGACCAGCCTCAGCCCAGCTATGGAGTAGAGGCAGGACTCACACTCTGCCATGCACATGGCCACATTGTAGCACTAAATGGCAATGTGTGGCCCTCATAGGCAGCCACAGTAGCCAGGAGGTCAACCTACATTCTGACATTAGTATGCAGTAATGTAGCTGGGGCAGAATATCAAGCCCACCTGTACTAATGACACATCATGCACTCACATGCACACCACCATGGGCATATATGCATATATATCTATGCCACTATCCACACACACACACACACACACACACACACACACACACACACACACATATTCCACACTACCACACAATGCATACTCTTACACACACATACACACATATGTACATACACACTGTAATACACATAGGTATTTGGATACACACTACCACTGCCACACACCACAACATACTATGTATACTTTCCTTCTCTCTCTCCTTTCTCTTCCTCTTTTCTCTGTTACCCCCCTGCACACATGTATGTACATTTCTAACAAGCCAGAAGGCTTACACTGAACTCTGAGAGTGGTCAAATAAGCTTTTATAAAATGTAAACATCACCTTGGCCCACAAGTGCAAGGCCAGCAGGGATGCTCAAACTAAACCTAAATTTGAAAAAGGATTGGGTTTTCAAGCTCCACACGACACAGGTCCTCAGCAGTTCTCAAAAGTCTCCATCCCAAAGCAAGCATGGGAGGACAGAATTCCATAAACTATATGCAGACTGTGTTAGCTCCAGAGATACAGGAAGTAGCCAGAGGCAGAGTGGGGTTGTGGGAGGGGGTTTGGGGGTCTGGGGGAGGGGAGGGTGGAGGGCTGCTGTGGAAAATGGCCAAATATCTCACATCTCACCTTTGTATAAGCCAGTGTGGAGCAGGGGCGACTGACACAGGGGATATGAGGTAAGATCTGAACCCTTAGGATTATGTCAACTCTCTATAAAAACATATATGCTTCAAGCAAGCTTTCCTTCTTTCTTTCTTTCTTTCTTTCTTTCTTTCTTTCTTTCTTTCTTTCTTTTTTTTTTTTTGGAGCTGAGGACCAAACCCAGGGCCTTGCACTTGCTAGGCAAGCGCTCTACCACTGAGCTAAATTTCCAACCCCTTAAGCTTTCTTTCTAGTGCCAACCCCCCAAAGTTCCTGTAAACAAGCACACTCATGTATCACCTATGACCAACCCATCATTCTGTGCCAACTGCATTTGCATATCACACCAAACAGGAATTACATTAGTTGTCATGGCTAATGACAAAGGTTGGAGAGCAAACTCAATATATATAAATTTTATACTAGGCAAGACTCATTCACACAGTGATGGTAGGCGATGCCACATGGACACCATTGAGTCACAATAATAGGTACAGAATCCCTGATACCAAAAGAAGTCAGTCATCACAGTATGCTGAATGGCATGCATTTAAGATGGTGGTGCTTTATGTTTAATTTGCAACTTCAGGCATACTTCTGTCATTGGAAGAGCCATAAGGAGTTAGGGTTTATACCTGTTTTTAAATGACACGTGTAAATGCTCTTGTAATATTCTATATCTTAATAAGCAATCTGCAAGAAGTTATCCCCACAGAAAACATCAGAACATTGGGAATGAAAAGCAGACCTCAGAGGCTTTCAAGAGGAAAACAGGTTGCATGTATTGGTTTAGAGAGCCAAGGCCAGCAGGCTTCCCAACAGAAAAACTGAGTGCTTGAAGTCAGGAACAAGTCCTTCATCTGTCTTGTGTAGCTGTAACACAAAGTCTGAAGCTGGAAGATTACAAAGAGAAGAGATTTGTTCAGCTTACCATTCTGGAAATCCAAGAGCATCACATCAACATGCTCATATGAGGGTCTCTTGGTGGCATCATGCAGTAGGACACATGTGAGAAGTCACAGGAGAGACAGGAGGCAGGGCAGGGGCCAGGGTCACTCTTTAATGACAACCACCTCATTTTGAAACTGAACATTCCTGTCAGACCCAACCCTTCCATTCCATAATGATGACATTAACCTCTTTGTGAGAGTAGGGTCCCCATGATCTAAGAACCTTCCCCCTCTTAAAGATTCTACCAGTTCAACACCACAATGCTGTGGGCCACGCTTGAAGCACAGGAGCCTTCAGAAACAAACTATATCCAAACCAGAGGAAGCAGGTTCTAGAATCTAAGGAATGATGTTTTCTAACTTTATGCCTATCTTCTCCCCAAAAGGTCTGTTTGTCAAGAGGGACAAGAAAAACCGCAGGCATTTTGACACATTGGGTCTTACATCTCAATATATTTACCTCCTATGTGGAAAGAAGCACTCTGGAGGAACAAAGAAATCAACCAAGGAAGAAGCCACCTGGGTTGCTAATTGGCAAAGTTCAGAGAGGGCAAAATAAAAGCATGACTGAGGAGGAACAAGTAGGCAGGGACTTGAAGAGCCACAGCTGAACCAGAGGTGGGTCTGGGAGCCTGCCCACTAAGATGTGGAGCTAGTGCCCAACACACACACACACACACACACACACACACACACACACACACACACACGTACACATGCCTCTCACAAGCATCATGGCCTCCTAGTGGAGCCACAGTGTCCTCCATGTGGACATTAAGGAACAGGAATAAATAGAAGACCTTGTCCCAGCCTGATGACACACTATAGTATTTCCCCAGCACTTGCTTTAAAAAGTAAGTGAGCAGAAATCTCCTCAAAGCTGAGCAACCAATCTCAC